>NW_025373280.1:0-6466 GCF_016433145.1 Gracilinanus agilis
GAAGGAAGGAAGGAAGGAAGGAAAAAGAAAAACTAAACCAGTACCTTGGGGGTGGGGGTGGAATTCCCTTTCTTTCAGATTCATTAGGCTATGTCTGAACTTTCAGGGCTGGTAGATTATCTGTGAGCAATGGGTATGAGAGTTTGGGTTCATTTATTTACATTTTTAAAATAAAAAACTTGGATGAAGGCACAGATGGAATATTTATCACATTTACAAATAATATAAAGCCAAGAGGGGTATTTGGAAAAAAAGTCAGGATCCAAAGAAGTCAGGATCCCTATTACATGAATGATTCTTGAATCCAGACTACATTCATACTAAAAATGGACCTGACCACCCAAGGGTATGCATTTCTTTTCCTCCTTGGGGGAGTTAATCCACGCAGTTTTAGAACTCCCACTGTGGAGCTGTGCTAGCCTGATTTTTGAGTAAGTCTACACAACCTACATTAACCTAACCCCCTCTTAACTAGTCTCAGCCTATGCTTCATGTCCCATCCACCAAGAGCATGTTGTTGATTCTTTTAATTCAATTTCATTTATCCTAAAAGTAAGAAATGTAACCTAAGTTCTAGGAATGACTTACTCATCAGGAAAGGTAATAGTTTCTATGGAAAGGAATAGAAAGGTTTAAGTAGACTACAAGCATATGAGTCAAAAGTGTGATCCAGAAGAGAAAAAAGCTAGTATTTTAAGTAGTATGAAGAGAAGCACAGCATCCAGAGATGGGGAGGAGGTAGACCTGTTTCTGCCCTAGCCAGATCACTCGTGGACTACTGGGTGCAGTTTTGGGCTCCACATTTTAGAAAGGATAATTTTGCTTGACCCAAAAGACAAAGGAAAGGCACATAGGATGTCTGTACAGGTTGGAATATATGAAAAAGAAGGCATAAAGAACATTCTCAAAGAGCTCTAAGAACAGAGGTAGGCTGGTCAAGCAGCAAAAACAAGGGATGAGTAGTCACTAGGCAGTCCTATGTTCTCTACTGAAATCCAGGCAGTGCTGTATTGGCATTCATACAAGGTCAAGAGCTTTATCCCCCAGCCCCCTGGGCCGGGGAACCCTGTGGAGAATTTCTAGGAAGACATGGACAAGAATTTTATAGAGTGAGAAGGTGGTGGGTTATGATTGCCCCACTGGAAGAAGGACCACATCAGTGAGATCACAGATCCATCCAGGTGGGGAGATGTCAACGAGTTAAAACCAGTCCAGAGACGGATGACTAGGATGCTGAGAGAATTAGACACCACATCATCTGAAGGTGTGCAGAAGAAGGGCTCCTCATTCCGCCTTCAGGGTCTAGTGGCAGAATGAAGACCCCTTGGTAGAAAAGTCAGAGAAGTAGACTTGGGCTTGATGGCTTTTAAACATCCTAACCATCAGAACTGTCCCAACGTGGAATGGTTTGCCCAGGGTGGTAATGGCTTCTCCCTCGCTTGGAGGTCATCCAGCATCTTGAGGATACTGTAGAGGACTGGATTTCCTGATTTCTGAGAAACCTAAGTTCTAAGATTTCGTGATTCCTTGAGATCAGAGGATCCAGCCTCATCTTCTAACTGCTCTGGGCCCTTGAGCCCTTGTTCAGCCCTCTCAACAGAGGGCCCAGGGCGGCAGGGAACCAGGAGCCTAAAGCCCCTTTTCCTGCAGGGGAAGAGCACGGCTACTGAGACTCTGAAGGGAAATGTCCAAGCCCTCCACAGTGTCAATCCCCACCCCAGCCCCTGATAATCAGCTCCAGCCCTCCATGGGATAATCTCTGACCTCATCCTAACGCAGCAGTTTCCTGTCAGAAGTTTTTCTCTAGACGAAGGTCTGCCTAGGGGTAAAGATGAGAGTTTGAATCCCACTATGATCAGGCAGAGGCTGCCATCTGGTGGCACCATCTGGATTAGCTCTGAAGGACCACTAGGATGAGGATGATGGGGAATTGGGCTGGGGGGTGTCAGTGGCCCCGGGGAACCCTCTCCCTCTTGGTTTCTGACACCTGGGCCCTCCTGGGAAGGCCATGAGTATGTCTGTCTTTTTCCTAGAGACAGTTTCCCCGTTTGCTCCAGCTCTTAGAGGTCTGTAAGGAAAGTGAGGCTGAATTTCTTGATTAAAAATGTGCCTCATCCTCTCCCCCTCAAAGAGGAAATGTCTCTGACTGTCCAGCCCTCAGCATGAAATGACCCCAGCCTCTGGCCCTAGAGCTCTAGTTTGTCTTTCCTCGGAGCGACTGGTCTCCTTGCTTCGCCTTTCTTCGTTCCTTCCATCTGTATACTTCACCAATGGCCCCCGTGCCTGGAAGGCCTTCCCACCTACACCAGGATCCTCTGGACTTGACCACCAAAGGCCATGCCGGGCCTAATCTCCCTGGGGGACTTAATTCACTCTGCTGACCATTCCTGATGGGGGAGTCAGCACGGACATACCCAACCCCATCTAGTTAGCCCCAGTCCCCGTTTCACATCCCATCCAACCATTCACTGAGGGCCATTTGCCATAATCCCCCTCCCACTCTGTCATCCCTATACGCTCCTCAGTTTCCACCTCGTGGTTGGAGGAACACAAAATCTGTTCTATAATTGCTTCTGGAAAGAGTCTGATGGTTGGTACTTATTCATGCTACCTGGTCTCCAAACCAAAACTACCTACCTGACCTCCCTTCCTCTATATATGTTGTGTTCTTATATAAAGAAGAGAGAGAGGCAGAGAGGGGAGGAAGGGGGAGGAGAGAGGGAGAGAGACAGAGAGAAACACAGAGAAGAGAGAGACAGAGAGAAGAGAGAGACAGAGAGAGAAGAGACAGAGAGAGACAGAGAAGAGAGAGACAGAGAGAGACAGAGACAGAGAAGAGAGAGGCAGAGAGAGAGAAGAGAGAGACAGAAAGAGACAGAGAGACAGAGAGACAGAGAGAGACAGAAACAGAGACAGAGAGACAGAGAGAGACAGAGAAGAGAGAGACAGAGAGAGACAGAGAGAAAGAGACACAGAGACACAGAGAGAGAAATACTTTTAGAATATAAGCTCCTCAAGGGCATGGACTGTCTCACTTTTATATTTGTATCCCCAACACCTAGTATGGTGTCTGGCATGTAGTAGGTGCTTATTACCTTCATTCATAGCTCCACTTATTACTTCTCATCTTCTTCTAATTACCCTTTATTTTATTTTATCTTATTTTTAAACTCTTATCTTCTGGGGGCAGCTGGGTGGCTCAGCAGATTAAGAGACAGGCCTAGAGACAGGAGGTCCTGGGTTCAAATGTGACCTCAGACACTTCCCAACTGTGTGACCCTGGGCAAGTCACTTAACCCCAATTGCCTAGCCCTTACCAATCTTCTGCCTTGGAACCAATAACCAGTATTGATTATAAGACAGAAGATTAGAGTGTTGTGGGTTTTTTTAAACTCTTACCTTCCATCTTAGAATCAATACATACATGGGGGCAGCTGGGTAGCTCAGTGGATTAAGAGCCAGGCCTAGAGGTGGGAGGTCATAGATTCAAATCTGATCTTAGACACTTCCCAGCTGTGTGACCCTGGGCAAGTCACTTGACCCCCATTTCCTAGCCCTTACCACTCTTCTGCCTTAGAGCCAATACACAGTATTGACTCCAAGACAGAAGGTAAGGGTTTAAAAAAAATAAAAGAATCAATACATACAGCTAGGATAAGGTCAGGTCTGAACCCAGAACCTCCTGAATCTAGGGTTGGCTCCCAATCCACCAAGCCACCTAACTGACACTCCATCCCCACCCTTTATTTTCTTATCTATGGATGACTCATCCCCTTGTAAAAGGTAAACTCCTTGAGGATAGAGACTACTATATTTCACTTTTTTTCCCCACTTTGTAGCCCTAACCCTAGCCCTGTGGTTTGTACATAGTTCAATTGAATTGAATTATGCTAGGGAAGTTCTTAGTCTAGGGGAAAAAAGTGAGGAAAGAGGAGGAAGAGGCCTGGGTCCTGTGCTCAAGGAGCTCCTGGTTTATGGGAGACTTCAACAGATTCACCAATAGAGAGTGAGGGAGAAAGACAGAGGAGCAGACTTGGTTCCTAGACCCAATAGCTTGGTGCAAAAGAATAAGATAAATAATATGGCCAAGTCATATCACTTCTTGGAGCCTCAGTTTCCACATGGTTAAAATGAAAGTGTTGAAGCAGAAGACCTCTGAGATCCATCTTCACTCTTCTGATCTGATTAGGGGTTGCACTGTGGGGTCTGCAGCTATCCAACCTCAAAGGAAAGAGAAGCTGGGAGGTGGGACTTGAGCTGAGCTTTTGAGGGCAGGGAGGACTTGGGGAAGACAAAAGGAGAATGAGAGCAGCAGGAATAAAGGTAGGGAAATGGGCAAGAATTGTTCACCTTAGTCCCAGAGAGAAGAACTAGGAGCAGTAGAGAGAAATAGCTTTGGGGTTCCATATACAGAAAACCTCTTGAACAACTGGAACAGGGCTGCTTCTTCGTCTTCTTCTTCTTCTTTTTTAACCTTTACCTTCCGTCTTAGAATCAATACTGTATATTGGTTCCAAGGTAGAAATCCGTAAGGGCAAGGCAACAGGGATTAAGTGACTTGCCCAGGGCCACATGGCTAGGAAGTGTCTGAGACCAGATTTGAACCCAGGACCTCCCATCTCTAGGCCTGGCTCTCAATCCCCTGAGCCACCCAGCTGCCCACTAAAACAGGGCTTCTTAACCCTTCCCCCCTGTGTGTTGTGGAGACTTCAGGCATTCTAGTGAAGCCTGTGGACCCCTTTTCAGGGGAATATTTTTAGATGTAACAAATACAATACATAGAATTACAGAAGATCCAAATATATTGAAACTGGGTTTTTTTGGCTCTCCACCTCCAGAGAAAGAACTGCTGGAGTCATCTTTCACATCAGTGTACCTTTGGTTTTACTTTGGGGTTTGGGTTATGGATGACTGCTCTTACAACAATGATCAATGTGGAAGTGGGGTTTGCATGACAATAAAATTAAAATTTTTTAAATAGTTATTTTTTTTAATGAAAAGTTTTTGGACCCCACATAAAGAGTTCTCCCAAAGTGGCATGGGCTATCTTGGGAAGTAATGGTTTCTTCTGCACTAAAGGTCATCCAACTGAGACTAGATGGCTCCTTGTTAGGGATGCTATAGAAATTATTCCTATTTACCTATATCTTGGGCTAGATGAACTCTGATGTCCTTTCCAGGTCAGATGCTAAGATTCTGCCCTGAGGCATCAACTGCCTCTCACTTTGATCTCTGCTTTTACTTCCTTGGGGTTCAGGAGAAGAGGGACATTGGGAAAGACCTCACTCTTCTTTTTGGTTGTTGAAGGGTGATGAGATAGTGAGGCACTAGGAAACCTGCCAGATTGGGAATCAGGACACCTGAGTTCTAGTCCCAGCTCTACCACTAATTCTCTAGGTCTCTGATCAGTCATTTCTCTCTCTGGACTTCAGTTTATCTTCCTGAAAGAAAAAAAAAAAAGGCTAATAATCCCTACCCTTCCTCAGTTACTGGGCCTTGCTATGAAACTGTGTGAGTACCAGTTTCTGTCACTTTTTCCCCTCCAGCCTCAGATCTAGTACTCTCTACTCATTGAGGACTCTGATTGGCTCCCTCCCTTTAAGTGGGGTGTAGAAGGGATGTTCATCTTTCATTTGGAAAGAACCAGTGTATGTCTTGATTTGCTCATGAATTGGACTGAAGTGAGGCAGAGCTATACAAAGTCATCAGCCTTACTCCGTCTTCCAGAATCATTGAAGCTGTGTCAAGACAAAAGTCAGGACGGCCGGTGACGACCCAGGGTGCAAGTGGATAACGCTGGCGTCTTTACTGTCTGGCCAAGTTCTAAGTGCCCCACAGCACCTGCTTCAGATACCTTCATAGCCATTGGAACCAATTATGATAATGTCTTCCTCTGGGAGTACCATGTTAATGGCACAAGGAAGGAGTAAATAAGGCAAAAACAATTTTGTACCTTCAGGGTATTCATGGTCTCTGAAGCTGAGAAGGGATCAAATCACAGAACTCAACCAATTAATAAGCTTTCCTAGGACTGTGGAACTGGCAGGTTATACCTGTACTCATCTGGAGCAGTGGCTCCGAAGGGGAAGCTAGAACCTCCAAGGAGGCCAGAGAATGACCCTAGAGCTTAAGGGGTGTGTGATCAACCCAATCAAGGGGGAGGAGCTGAACTGAGTACCAACCTCTGCTCAAAACTAATCATGGGCCATATCTCCAAAGAACTGAGTAACGTAACTATATCTGCCCTTCCCCTATCACAGAACCTAATACTCCATTCCACTCCAAGCTTCCAGCCTTCCCCCTTCTGAGAGGAATAGCAACCCATTAGGTAGATGGATGCCAACCTCAGTCCAGGCAACAAGAGCAGCTACACTGATGTCATTGGGGATATATATATATATATATATATATATATATATATATATATATATATATACACACACACACACACACACACACACACATA
>NW_025373281.1:0-3929 GCF_016433145.1 Gracilinanus agilis
GGAAGGAAGGAAGGAAGGAAGGAAGGAAGGAAGAAAGTAGAGCACTTCCAGCAGTTTTGGACAAGTCTGTTAGAAGAGCTTCAGTGGTTTGTATCTCCCTACTTTGCTTAGTTTGCCTTCAGGCTTTATGGGTTCATTTCTCCCAAGCAAGATACAAAGGAGAAAATCACAAATGTACTGGAGTTCTGAGCCAACACATTGTGTGACCAATTCAATTTGAGGATATGCTCAGTCAGGGGACTTAAACAGCAGCAGCAGCTAAATATAACCAAGAGAATAAAGATTGTTATCCACTAAAATAACAGACTCTCCATAGCAAAGAAAATCAGTATTCTGTGTATTTGGGGTGTTTAATTTCACAAAATTTCGGAAATAGCTCAAGCAATGTTTAACTTTCTCAGGTCACTACCAACAGTGGAAATGAAATTCTTTCACTCTTATTAATTGGGGTGCTTAAGTTCCAGTTGTATAATTTGTGGAAAATTATGAGGCTGTGAAACAAAACTAACTAACTACCAGAAAAGGGAGTGGAATATCCTTTTCCAAAGACTTTTGAAAACTTTCATAAAACTATTTGCATGGGAAGATTTGAGTATAGTATTGCCTATATGTTGAAGCATGAATATCATTATCATAATCACACACTTTGTATTTCTGTAGCTCAATTATTATTAGATATATTCCTAAGATATCAATTAGTATTAGGATATATATTTATATGCATATGTATTCCTAATAGTAATTGTTGTTTCCATATATTTTCCTACACATATTCTACATTACTATTATTATTATTAGGAGTATACATAATTAAAATATGTGCTCATATTTCTAATGAAAATTGAAATATATGTAAATATATATACACAGTTGGTGCAGAGTAGACAATGAATTCTTATTAATTAATCCTTTCGAGATTGTATACACATATGTCAATGTATACATATGTACACTGATCCTAAAGGAATTAAATATATTCTAATGGATCTGTAACTTCATCAAAGTAGGTTTCATTTCTAACATTAGAGACATAAACCTTCCTATCCTGTGAAAATCTTGTCCTGTTCTCCCATGTGTCCACCACAGGAGGCCCTCTCAAAATGATATGGGTCTTACTATATTCCACACCCACCATTTTTTACACTCATATATCTTTCTTTGATGAATCCTTTGATGTTGCTTTTCCATGCTTCCAGCCTGCTCATGTCAAACCTGTCCCTTTCCATTGTCTTTTGAGTGATCATGATGTTAAAACATCACCAGAAGAATACCAGTCTTTAAAAAGATGGACTGTTGTTTCAGGGAAAAGCCAAGAGTCATAAAAAGGACTTTGCAGTTTCTCAAAGGATATCCTGCCTGCTCTCCTATTCTATCCTGAGCTAAGTCCCCGGTCCATTAGAATTCTCTAACATATAAATACTAATGAGTGAATTCTATGGGATAAATTTCTAAAAGCGTATCATTGTCTGGAAAATAATAATTATTTATTCACTTCTCCCCTCTTCCTCATCCCCCCATGACTAGCCACCCTGAACTCATTTTGAAGGTTTTTAAATGTTTAGGGCCCCAATGTAATGGGTCCAATTTTAACTAAAAAGCAGGAGTAAATGGAGGTAGTCTCATCTATATAGATCTATGGATAGATTACTTAAATCTGTTTTCATTTGATCCTTGAAAGGCAGGCATTATACTCCCAGTTAGAAAAAAAATAACGTAAAGAAGGAATAAAATACTAGGCAATAGTAATATGTCTAAAAATCAGAAGTAGGATTCAGAATCTGATACAAAGGATAGAACACTGGACATAGAATCAGGAACAGGAGATCAAACCTGTCTTCTGACACTAACTGGCTGTGTCACCCTAGACAAGTCTTTTAAGGAGTTTCCTCAACTGAAAATGGCAATTTCAGGTGGTACCTTTTAGGGCTGTTGTGGGGATCAAATAAGATAATATTTGTAAGCTATTTAGCAGAGTGCTTGGCCCATAGTAGGCATTTTACAAATGCTTGCTTGCTTGCTTGCATTCATCAAACTAGGAGTCTTTGCAAAGTCTAGTTTTGGCACAGGATACTTTCCAAGGCACCCCTGAATTGCTCATGAGATGCCTGAGAGGTCTAGGATGATAGGGGCAAAACAGTTAACCAAACATTCACATCTGAAAATTCAGAACCTAGTATGGGTTCTGTAATGAAACATTTTCAAAGCAGCTTCAATGGTTTAAAAATTAGTTTTGATTAATGAAAAAGAAAATTGGCCTGCATTGATAACATTGTTTGTTCTAAAGCTGTAATTTAAAAAAAAAAAAAAAGAACCTCTCCCACTTTCACACTCAAATGGATTTTCTGAGAAAAGGCTATATCTTTGCTAGATCTGTGTATTCTGTCTACTGCCATTCTACATGAGGCTCAAGTTTTCCAGTAGCTATGTATTATTTGGCCCAGACTATTCTTTTTGACTTTCCTTAGGGCTTTGTCTGTAAAAAAATCAGGGAGGGTGTAAAAATCAGGGCAAACTTGACTCACACCCTTCCTTATCTTTAAAGCTTGAAGTAAAAGCCCTTATCTTTGACATCCCAGAGGGGGTGGGGATGCTATATCTCAGTAGAGCTTGTTCTCAACCAATCAGGTACCCTTTCCTTTGTCCATTTTCCCTTAGTTCTGCAGAAACCGAAGGTTTTGAAATATTGCAAAGAAGAGAATCTAGTCTCTATTTAAGGAGTCCTGGAATCATTGAATGCTGGAGCAGGAAGGAATCTGAGATTATTTAGAGCAGAATGAATATCCATGGCCCCAATTTATTAGTTCTCTAAACAACTGCTGAGTGTCACACAGATTTATCTTAAACACTTGGTTAATCATGCTTGGGCTTTCCCTTTCTAACTGATAGTCACAGAAAAGTGAACTGAAATCACATCAGATCATCTCTGGGCAATGACAATGTTATTCTGCTAATCCATCAGTTTTGAAAGTTGAGTCACTTTTTACTTAACCAATTCTATTACACAATCACCTAATCAGTCACCAAATTCTGACAATTTTGCCTTCATATTTTAATCTCTTTGGGTTGATCCCCTTTCCATTTGTTGTTGTTGTTGTTGTTGTTGTTGTTGTTGTTGTTGTTATTCAGGCAAGTCAGTCATATCTGAGTCTTTGTGACTTCATTTGAGGTGTTCTTGGCAAACATAATGGAGAGATTTGCCATTTCCTTCTCTAGCTCATTTTAGAGATGAGGAAACTAAAGCAAACAGGGTTAAGTTACTTGTTCAGGATCACACAGCTAATAAGTGTCTAAGGCCATATTTGAACTCAGGAAGAGGAGAATTTCTGACTCCAGGACTGGTCCATTCTCAATGGTGCTACCTAGCTGCCCTCTTTTCATTCTAGTGAAGGACATCTATAATGTCATATTTGGGGAATTATCTGAACCCCTGATCTGTACTTTTTTCACCCCTTCTCTGTACTCCTTTTTACAGATGACCACCAGATTCATTTTTATTAATCATTATTTTCATTATGCCACTGTAGGATTTTAGAACCACAGAAAACACCAATCAGAGATCAAATTCATACTCTAAAGCTTCGTTAGAAAAATTAGGAAACAAGTCCAGAGAAATTAATAGTTAATCAATAACCATTTATTATATACTCCTTATATAACAGACAAAGAGCTAGATGCTGGAGATAGAAAAAAGGCAAACCAACCAAAACCCAATTCTTAGATTGCAGAAAGTTATGTTTTAATGAGGAAGTCATGCAAGTTACTAGGCACAAACAAGATTCAAGTCACAAGTGACTTCAAGTCACACAACTAGTCAGCTGGAGTAGCAGTGGGGATAGAATCAACTTCTCCTTGACATGAATGCCCTCTACATATTTAGGTATATTTTATTTGGGGTATCAGGCTCTCTGATGGTTGGGCCATTATATTAA
>NW_025373282.1:0-2692 GCF_016433145.1 Gracilinanus agilis
TAAGTCTTGATTGATGACACATGTTAAAACCAGTGGAAATACGCATCAGCTAAAGGTGGGGGGGACTTCAGGGGGTGAAGGGAAAAGTAAGAACTTGAATCATGTAACCATGATATGTTTTCTAAAAAATAAAAATTATTTAAAAAAAAGTGATAGCTTGGTCTCCTCATTGCCTATTTTAATACCTTCACTTTCTTTTTCTTCTCCAATTGCTACTTCTGGTGTTTCTAGAACCATGTTAAATACTCTGAAATATTTAAAAGGAAAATCTCAGAGAAAAATATAAATTGAGGAAAGAAGTCAGCTATAATTCATGAAAGAAATGAAGCAAGAGTTTTTAAAATATTTTTAAAAATAATATGTTTGTGGGGAAAATTGGAATATAAAGCAGAGCTATGAAAGAAAGAATTGGGAAGGAAAGTAACAGAAAAGGTACAAAATCTTGAAAATGCAATAAACTTCCTTAAAATTAGAAGATATCACATAGAAATCAATTAATCATGAGGCAACAATACATATTCTTTTTTAAAAAATTAAAGCCTGGAAAGGTAGCAGAAAATAAAGTGTCTCATCACAAAAACAATTGCCCCAGAAAGCAGTTTGAGAGGGGGGGAAAGGATAGATGGACTATCTGAATCCTATGATCAAAATAATTTTAAAAATGATTAGACATAGATATAATATTTTAAGAAAATTTCCAAGAAAACATCTGAGATGTCTTTGAACCAGAGAACAAAGTAGAAATGGAAAAAATTCATTGAATAACCTCCTTTAAGAAATTCTACAAAGAAAACTCTAAGGTATATTATAGACAAAAATCCAGTTTCCAGGTCAAAGAAAAAATAATACTCCAAGTAGCCAGAGAAGGAATTCAAGTACTGAGGTACCACAGTTAGGATCATTCATAGTTTAGCAGTCACGATTGTAAAGGGGCAGAGAATATGCAATGTAATATTCCAGATATCAGAGTTTCAAAGCTCACAGCCATAAATAAGTTACTCAGAAAAACCAAGTAAATGCTAAATGGGAACAAAGGAACTTTAATGGGAGAGAAAACTTCTAGATATTCCTGATTAAAAGAATAAGGGTACTTAAAAACTTTTAATTCAAACTTAGGAATGAGGAGAAACACTAAAAAGATAAGCATTAATGAACAATGATAAAGGATTAAACAATAATAAACTGGTTATATCCCAAAATGGGAAGATGATATATATCTCCTGTGAAAACTATCAGGACTTACAGAATGAGTACAATTAGACAA
Source organism: Gracilinanus agilis (assembly GCF_016433145.1). NCBI lineage: Eukaryota > Metazoa > Chordata > Mammalia > Didelphimorphia > Didelphidae > Gracilinanus > Gracilinanus agilis. The sequence goes on from NW_025373282.1 coordinate 1,265, forward strand.
GACTTTGGAGTGGTTCTTTTATGACTTTATGATCTCATGGGTGAAAAAAAGAGAAGAGAAGGGAAGAGTATTACAGGGGTTTTTGGACAAGGGAAAGGAAGGTTTGGGTAAATTATATCACATGATCAGAGTGAGAAAGTATATATCTACACAAAATGGGGGAGAGGCACAGTGGAGGAACAGCTGACTCATGCATCTCACTCTCATCTGAATTGATCAAAAAAAGGAAGAATAAATTATCATAAAATAAGTGCAAAGAATTATACCACAATAACAGGAACAACAACAAAATAAAAAAATGTGATATTTTCATTGTTTTTTTCTTTGTTTCTCTTTGAGGATAAGAACTATTTAAATTTTATCTTTAGAACCCCAGCACCTAGCAAGCACATAGTAAGTGCTTAATAAATGTTTTTTAATCCCAAATTAGGTATACAGTCTAAGTGAGGGTTGGAATATATAGCATGGAATCCTGCATTCCTGCCTTCTTTAAAGTCAAGAGAATTTACACATTCTAGGTTCCACTCTAGATTTATTGGACCTAAGGTGCTTGTTAAATGAATGAAGGAGAAATGGCAGAGGACAGGAGATGGAGAAGGATTAAATTGGATCAATTCTTCAGAGGGCAAGAGGGGTTCTCTTCAGGTGTGGGGCAGGGGAGGAGAGGAAAAGGGAAAAAAGTAGGAAGGAGTGGGTGCAGGATGAGACCTGAACTCCAAGGGAAGGTGGGGGTGATTAGGTAGAAAGCTGGCATGAGAGGTCTCAGAAAGGAGCTTTCTCACAAGCTAGCATCCGGGCTCATTTTAGTTGCTTATAGATAACAAACATCTCTAAATTCCAGAAACTCAAGAGGAGTAAGGAAGGCATGAATCCTTTGTGAGAAGACTTGGGGTCCCTCATTCTGAAGCCTGGTGAAAGCTCAGGGTCCAAAACTGGTGCTCTATGGAAGACTTCATGTATCTCATCTTGACCACATCCATGGGGGAGGTAATGATGGTGGTTCCAGTAGCAAAGGCTGATGTGAAGTGTTACAGAAGGTTATCAGTCATGTAGTGAGCCATCAGAAAGGCATGTTTGATGAAGACATAGGTCACCAGCTCAGTATAGTTGACAACAGCATTACAGACAACATTGGGTGAAGTTCCTGTCCATAGGACCTGAAGTCCCTTCTCACAGGTGATAGCCTTATAGTCATGCATTGTGTCCTGGCATCTCTAGCTGCCACCTGCCGAAACCTGGACCTTGAAAAGTTCCTTCACCACATAGGTATTTTGAGTTACACCTACTACCAGTGCCTCTGTGGAACAGCCTGTCAGGATATTGTTTCTAATACCTACATGTATATATATGTATGTGTATACACACACACACACACACACACACACACACATATATATATATATATATACATATATATATATATATATA
>NW_025373283.1:0-8486 GCF_016433145.1 Gracilinanus agilis
ATGTATATATATATATATATTTCCCTCTCACACACTCCAGCAGTTTTTATCATATTGCTTTATTCTGTCAGTCTTCACAGCATGGAAAATCCAGGTTTAAGTGAATATGAAAAAGAAGTTTGATCAAACAATAAGATTGGAGCCTCTACCTTTGCACTTCCAGGTTTGCTAAAATTGATCCTTTTTTTTTTCTCATTGAAAACCACTCATCCCAACCTGATCGTATTGCTTTAGTGGTTTGCCTTGCTTTATAGAGAAGCCATTCATTTGCAATTGCAGTCAATCAAAACTGTCTAAGAACATTTTAAAATATTCCTCTCTTTGCACTGGCAGAGGTATTGGATCTTTTCAGAGTATCTCTACCCAATATAATTATTACTTTTATACATGGAATATTATGAACTTTTGTTTCCCTTTTGTAAGTCATTTTACATTTTCTGCACCTTTGTGCTTCTATTGAGTATAAAAATAGGTCTCCTTTAAAATTCTGTTTACTTTATGTTCACTAAAAAACTACTTGCTTGTGAAATTCTCTTACAAACTCACTGCATCCACATAAAGTAGATAAAACTAATTAGGCAGCTAATTGATATAGGTAGTGTTAAAAAATCAGGCTACAATGGAGAAAAAAGGAAAAAGATGCTAGCATTCAAAGGAAAGGCCTGCAGTAAGTAAAATGGATGAGAGCCCAATCTAAAGAATCTCCTTTTGATCTTTATGATGATTGAAGACTAGGGCTGACTCTAGGAAAGAACTGAGTTGACATCAAATAGCAGAATCTGTCAGGTCATCAAATGTGAAGGGAATGTGGGTGGAAGAAACTGAATGACTTGTGAGGAATAATCAAGATTTTTAAAAAAATGAACCAACTGTGAACTAAACGTTGAAATAATTTTTTTTTTCCATGAAGACAGTTGGCAAATTCCTGGTTAGGATCTATAAGGCTCAGTCTTATTTTTCTTGGCTCAGGCTGGACAAGGGACATTTGAAACTCAGATGCTTAATAGATATTTTCTAAAACTGGTGACTAAGAAGTATACTGGAAATCTCTGATGCTATACTAAAGAAAACTGCTCTTTTACAGATAAAATGATGAATCACTCAGTAAATTGCTTTCAACCACCTTTCTACTTTACAAAAAAACAACATATTTGCCATGGAGAGGCATTAAAACCGAGACCTTTAAAATCAAGGAAACCAGTGGAAACAGGTTATAAAGGTACTATAAATGGGAGAGCAAAAAAAATCCCAAATAAATAAATAAACTGCTCTCTCCAAATAGTTAATATTAATACATATGCACAAAATTAAAACGTCAGAATATATACACATATATTTCATTAATCATATCAATGACCAGTGAGTAAAAATGTTAAGATTGACTATATAGTCAAGTTGAATGACAACTTTAAAATTGAGCAAATTATCTGCTTCAACCATCAGATTCCATGGACAAAAAAATAAGTAAATTCTAAAGTGGAGAGAAAATAGACAACAGACTTTTTTGTTCTGTACCTGATATAAAAATGTTCAGCATATGTGTATATATGTATATATACATACATAGTTTTAGTTTCCTCCCAAAAGCAAGAAAAAGGCAAACTCCAATATTTTGACAATAGTATTTCCTTTTACTGAAAAACAATGAAAATTTACCTGACTCTGCCATGCATGCATCTTTAAATCACTTCCCCTTGATTAACATTAAACAGAGCATCTCCTCCAAAAGTACAGTCATTTTTCTCCTAGTTAGACAAGAACCATACTACTAATAATTCACCCTCTGACCATAGTTATTCATGTTACAAATTATTTACAAAGCACAGTCTTTACATAAACTGCCTTTATTTGTTGATTGATTTTTTTTTTTTAAATAAAGGGGATGCATATCAGAGGGAAAGGACTGGAGTAATACTTCCACACATCCTCTAGGAATAGTTTAAAGAATCACTAAGAGAATTCTGGCTCAGTTTTGGTTTTTGCTTTTTAAAGATGGAAACCTGGTCAAGCAATGCCATCCTCATAATCTGTGAACTAGTTATAAACAGCAGGACACCCACTGGCTAGACTGCAGTGCACTCGAGTATACATGCCCCCCCTCAACCCATCAGGAGAGATATACCTTAAGATTTTAACCTACTTTGTCAATCTTGGGGGAAAAATGACTTAAAATGTATGAGACCAAAAAAATGAAAATACAAGAAACTTTTATTGAAAACTATCCAGTGCTAAGGATACCTTATTAGTCGTATTTGTTTTAGACATTCAGAAAAGAATTCATTAAGAATTATTTTTCACAATGCAATCATCAAAACAATATCATCTAATAGTTAATAGGGCTCACATGTGCCTCACATGGCTCTGTCCTGAGCTCTAGCTGACCATGATTTGGATTTCCAATATTGTATTTCTAAGTTTACTAGCAAGAACTTAGGACAAAACAGCTTTTATTTAAAACCATGGGTATGCCTTTCCCCCCCCTTTTTGATAATGAGAGCAAATTATTTACCACCTCACTAATTTAGAGCAGATACTTCACCACAGAAAAAGCCTAGAGTCATCTTTGATCGAAACCTAAAATACATGCAAGGTATTTGTTCAAAATATTACATTTCATATGCTTTACAAATTTGGATGCAGGATTCCTATTTTCAGCAAGAGTTTAAAATTGTAGCAGTGGGACTGCCACTAAAAATTACCAGCACAGTGAATTGTCTTTGTAAACCGCTGGCTCATTTACTTGTGGACTGACCAATGACTACATTAGTCTATCATTTGGCAAAATAATAATAATAATAATAAAAATAAAATAAAGTAAACATTTTTTAAGAAATACAGTTCTATTTTGAGAACCTTGTTCACACTATCAGCCTTTTCTTCTTCCGTGTACACTACTGAACTCTGACGGCTCATAGAAGGAAAATCTTACGGGGAAGGGGAATGGAGGGAATCTGTCCTTTTTTTTTTTTCCTCCCTGCTCCTCCCAGGGGAATGGAGGGTGGGGTGGAGGAGGGGCGCGATCGAGAGGCCAGCACACAGGCCCGACTGTAATGAAGAATGGGGAGGGGAGCCCCTTTGGTATAACAGCTCCTGGTTAGATTTGGACGCTTCTAATTTGTCTAGTCAAGTTTCAATAAACCTGAAAGGGTTGTTTTGGAATGATTTTTCAGGCAGTTAAAAAAATTGTTTTTCAAAGAAAACCCCTCTCTTTACAATTTAGGTTGTTGCAGTGGGTTTCAAAAAGTCGATTAAAATTCCCCTTTATTCAAATCATCCAAGCTTGAGGCACAGCCCTGGTAGGTTTAGCTATGCAAAGACCTAGTCTGCTCATGCAGCCCTCCAGAAAACCTAGCCACCCAGAAAAAGCGGGAGAGGCAAGCAGCCCCTGGCGGACCAAGTATTCTAATCAAGGCCCTGGGCTAAGAGGTGGTCAGTGAGGCTGCAGCACCAGAAGCAGAGACTAGGTATAAGAAAGAAAGAAAAAAATCATAGCCAACCTTCCCGGCCCCCGTCCTCCGGCTGCAGTTTGCCATGTGGGGCTGCTGAAAACCGAGCAGAGAGCTGGGCGGGCCACGCTGGTCCCCTTAGCCAAAGCAAGGACAGAGCAAAGGTGATGGGGGAGGGAGGAGAAAGAAAGAAAAAATAAAATCGCATCCGAGATAGGTTGCAGCTCCTCCTGCCCTCCTCCATTCTTTCCAGATACACCAATGCAAATATCCAGAGAAGAGAGGGTTTCCCCATGTTTTCAAGGAAATAAAGGAACCTGCCTACTTAAAAGAGAGAAAAGACTTCAGCAAATCTCCTTCCTTCCACCTCCTCGGTTACCCACCCGCGCCAGGAAGGTCGGTTCCCTGGGGGTGGGGGTGGGGGTGAAGGGTGGGGTTAGGAGCCACCCGCAAGCTCCTTTCTCCTTCCAGAACCTCCACACCTCCAGCATAGGTCAGGGGAGTTTATCTCCCCCTTTTCCTATTTGTTTTTCTTCTCCCGTTACTCCACCTCAAAGCCAACACACAAATTGTCGTCCCCCAGCCCCATCCCTTGGAGCAAATGGCTAGCCCAGTTTATTCATCCCCATGTAGCAGGATGGATGCTCCAAAGGAAAGAGGGAAGGAGGCGCCCCAGCCTTACAACAGGAGACTTTTCCCTCCTGCCTTTTTTGAAAATGCAAAGGAGGGAGGAGCTGGTGACTTGGTCTCTGACCCCAACTTTTTCCCTCCCCAGGCTAATAGCCACGAAAATTCCTTATCCTTCATTTCCTTCCCTAAAGGCCTTCTCTTCAAATCCAGAACACTGTAACTCTGTCCCTCAAACCCCAGAGATAGAGCTGTATAGAGATTTTTGGTGGCTGGTTCTAAATAAACAGCGGCCGTTCTCTCCTTTAGGATTCCTACGCTTTTCGCATTCATCCTCCTTTCCTAATTGCTCTTTCCTCCTCTGTCTCACTCAACCGTGCCCAGCCTAACCCAGGCTCCAGCAAACGCTCCAAGACCCCAGGATGTGCGCCCGCTACGGGCCACCGCCACACCCCCCTCCATCTCCCAACAGCGCCTGAGCACATTCCACCTCCCCTCCATTTTAGGGGCCGAGCCTGGGATCAGACTGCCTCCCCACTGCACCCCACCTCCCCCCCCCCCCTCCCCAGCTCCATTCCTAGACTCCTTACCAACCCTGGCCCCTAGGAGACGATAAAAAAACCGGACACCTAGAAAAAGCCTCCCCTTCCCTCCCCACCATCACCCGAAAAGCAAAGAACTGCAATAAGCGGATCCCGCCAGCATTCACGTCCCTTTGCAGGGGAAAAAATAAAATGCAAACCGAGCGCCCCACCCTGGCGGGCAAACCTGCGAGAGGCAGCGCCAGCGGAGGGCAGGTAATTTGCCGCGCGCCCAGACTAAATCCCCACAGCCAACCCCACCCCCACCCCTCACTTAACAGCCCTAGGGAAGTCGTGGAACGCGCCCCTCACTCCCTCCGGCCTCAAGAAAAATACATACAACCTAATGCGCAGATAAGATCACAAGAACGTGCACAAATCGAGTCCGCTCAAAATCCGCCCCTCCCCCGCCATTTTTCAGAGCCTCGGGTGCACTTGGGTTGGATGGGTCTGGGGAGGAGGGAGAAGAGGGTAGAAGGCGGGAGAGCGGAGAGAAAAGGAGAATGGGAAAGAGGTGAGAAAAGGGAGGCAGGGAGAGGGAGATAAAGAATACTACTGGGTCATTTTCTAATTAAGTAGCCGAAGGAAGAGGATAAAGAAACCCGGATATTATTCTCTCTCATCAATTTAGCACTTTAAAAGTCTGTACCATCATCAAAAATGTATAGCCCTCGCCGCTCCCTCCCCTTTCTTCCTCCTCCCCAGGGTTTTCTACAAGCACAGAGCCACCTCTCTAAGATATCTTGCTTCTCTTTGCGAGTTAGGGGCGGACAATACGTGACACTCCAGCTTCACTTTCATAGAGACTATTGGCGATACGAGTTTCTATCAGTTCCAGCTGATTTATTAAAATTGTCAAGATACAGACTTTCAGCATAAAAAAAACAGGCAAGGATGTTGACAGTGCATGAGTCTGCTTTGCCATCTTTTGCTACAAAATGTGCAGATGGTCTGTACTTTATTTAGATTATATTGCACAAAATGAGAAACTTTCTTTTACTATGTGCCTTTTTTTTTTGCTAAAAATCGAGAATCCAGTTTCATACCTTCCATCTGGGGCCCCATCCACATATCACAGCGTATGAGATACATAAAGACCTACTATAATACAGTACATATACAATCTTTAAACTAAGGTAACAGCTCTGAGGTCTATATCACCATTTTCAATAAATCTTTACCTACAAATATTGAACAAATCTGAACTATAGCTGTACAAAAAAGTTTTTTTTTTTAAAACCACAAGGCCTTTAGATGCAAGGATTATTTAAAAATTTTAATCCTTTTAAAACCAGGACATAACGTACCAACATACTTGCATGCTAAAAACAGAGGAAAAAAAAGAAATCAAAAGGGAAGAAGTGCCTGAAAGTCTTACTGAAAAAACACAGCAAGAATGTTCCCTTTTCACTGTACAAAAATACGCCTGAAAATATATTAATTTTTAAAAAAGACTGAGGTCTGTTATGTATCAAAAATGTTTCAATACCTTTTGTACTGAGGTCTAGGCTGTCTGGTATTCAATCAAGGAGGTATAAGGGAACAAGTTACAAAAAAAAGGTTGGCAAGTAGAAATCACATTTGTAAAACCATAAACAATTTGATCTGAAAAGTAAACTCTGATCTTAAGTCAGTTCACAGTTTTTTTTTTTTTGTAAGCGTTTGTACAGTCTGTATTTTTTCAAGCTCCCTGCAGTTTTGTTAAGAATCGGATGCATAGAAGACATCAGTTTTCTCCCTCCAAAAAAATAATAATAATAATAAAAAGTTGAAATGGTCCCTTTTTTGTATTTTTTTGTTTTTGTTTTTTTTTAATCAACAGTTCTTTAAGCTCTCTCAAGAAAGAAAGAAAGAAAAAAAAAAAACCACAAACCCCCTTGAGTAACAGTTGCGTGGCCAAAAGGCTTCTTTGCAGACCGTCTTCCAGACTTCAATCAAAGACCGACAAGCTTCAAACAGCGCCTTCCGGAGAGTTTCCCCCTCCCCCTACTCCCGCCCCCAGTCCCTTACGCCTTTGTTGCGATCACCAAATTCAGGGAAAAATTAAAAAAAAAAAAAAAAGAAAATACACATGGGGGAGGAAATCACAACTCCAGGCTGGGTTTAGAACTACCTTGAGACAAAAGGGGGGAGGGGAAAAGAATTTAAAAATTAAAATAAAAAAGACAGGAAAAAATAACCAAAAAACTACTCATTTCTCTTAAACTCCACCAATTTTTTTTTATCATCTTTTCCAATTTCTTTGTGTCATCACATCAACATCATGAGCATCTTCTCTTTCCCCATCATCATCATCATCATCATCATTATCATCATCATCATCATCACGATTTCCTCGCGAACCCTGCTCCGCACTACTGGTCGAGGGAGAGACAGAGGTGCCCCCTCCCCCCTTTTCAATAGGTGAACACCAAATCGGAAAAGTTCGCCTCCAGCCAGTCCCCTGCGATCATCTCACTCAGCTCTGGGGTACAGTAGTCGGGGAACTCAAAGTGGGAACCCAGGCTGCCCTCGCTGAATGAATCCAAATCTTTATCCACCAGGGACAGGGATAGATTCCCCGCCGCTGAGCCGCCCCCCAGCTGCTGCTCGGTCGCCGAGTGGGGATTTTGGGAGAAATTCAAGCTCAGATCGAACATCAGGTCGTCAGCCTCCTCACTGCTGCTAGAACTGGAACTGGAGGAGGAGGAGGTGGAGACAGAGCGCGAGGAAGCTGGGGACAGACTGGGCTGCTGCAGCTGCTGGGCGCTTTGCTTAGTGATGTTTTTGAAGCTGTAGTAGAGGCGGCTGGCGCTACCGCCCCCGCCGTGGCCCCCGGCGGAGGTCGCGCCGGCCCGCACCTCCTCGTACAAGCTGGCCCCCTCGGTGGATTCCGCGGAGCTGCTCAGCGTGGGGCTGGCGGGCACTTTGGCGACACTGTAGCGCCTAAGCAGCTGCTGGGCTTGCTGCTGCTGCTGCTGCTGCCGCCCTGGATGCTCCTCATCTTCTTCCTCGGGCTCCTGCTTGATCCGCAGCTGAAGGTCGTCCTCATCCTCCTCATCCTCATCCTCATCGTCCATGAAGACGCATTTGACTGTCTTGCTGCAGCCGCCACCGCCACTCGCGCCGTTCACTTTGAGGGTGCCAAACACCAAGTCCTCGCCTGTGTAGTCCCCGTGGTGAGCTGCTTTACTGGCTACAGGCTTGGAGCAGGATGTGGACGAGGACGAGGTCGAAGAGGAGGATGAAGAGGTCTTCAGTTTGCTACATTTCTTGCTGGAGCTCTTGGAGTTCTTGCTGCTGCTGCCGCCACCACCCCCGCTGCCGCTTCCCCCGCCACCGCTGCCCCCATTGGCACTTTTCTCGGGGCTTTGGCTAGCGTTAGGTTTGGATGAAGGGTCCATTTTAGGCTTTTTCCTGGGCCTGTACTTGTAGTCGGGGTAATCGGCCATGTGCTTGAGCCGCAGCCTCTCCGCTTCCCGAATAAAGGGGATCTTCTCGCTGTCTTTCAGCATTTTCCACCGCTTCCCCAGCCTCTTGGATATCTCCGCGTTGTGCATGTCTGGGGACTGCTCCATAATTTTTCTCCTCTCGATCTTAGACCACACCATGAAAGCATTCATCGGCCTCTTAATATGGCCCGATGCCGTTTTGCACCAGTCTGGGTCGCTTTCATCCAGGGCCACCGGGCTGCAAGCCATGAATTCACCCTCCTCCGTGTCCATCGCCTCCCGGGGCAGGTTGACCTCACTTTCCAGGCTATCTGCTTGCTGCACCATGGTCGGGCGTAGTGAGTCGCGTTAAAACCCAAAGCAACTTTCTCTTGTGTGGCAAGCCCCCTCCCCCTCCCTCC
>NW_025373284.1:0-1085 GCF_016433145.1 Gracilinanus agilis
AACATAATAAAAATGACAATTCTACCCAAATTAATTTACCTATTTAGCGCCATACCTATCAAGCTACCCAAAAACTTCTTTACTGAATTAGAAAAAACTATAACAAATTTCATTTGGAATAACAAAAGATCAAGAATATAAAAATTGTGAAGAAAGGGGGCCTAGCAGTACCAGTTATTAAACTATACTATAAAGCAGCAGTCATCAAAGCAATATGGTACTGGCTAAGAGATAGAAGGGAGGATCAGTGGAATAGACTTGGGGTAAATGACATCAACAAGACAGTGTATGATATACCCAAAGAGCCCAACTTTTGGGACATGAATCCACTATTTGACAAAAACTGCTGGGAAATTTGGAAAACAATATGGGAGAGATTAGGTTTAGATCAACATCTCACACTCTACACCAAGGTAAATTCAGAATGGGTGAACGACTTGAATATAAAGAAGGAAACTATAAATAAGTTAAATGAACACAGAATAGTATACTTGTCAGATCTCTGGGAAAGGAAAGATTTTAAAGTCAAACAAGAGTTAGAGAAAATTACAAAATGTAAATTAAATGGTTTTGATTATATTAAACTAAAAAGCTTTTGCAGAAACAAAAACAATGTAGTCAAAATCAGAAGGGAAACAACAAATTGGGAAAAATCTTTATAATGAAAAACTCTGACAGGGGTCTAATTACTCAAATATACAAGGAGTTAAAGCAATTGTATAAAAAAATCAAGCCATTCCCCAATTGATAAATTGGCAAGAGACATGAATAGGCAATTTTCAGATAAAGAAATCAAAAGTATCAATAAGCACATGAGAAAGTGTTCTAAATCTCTAATAATTAGAGAAGTGCAATTCAAAACAACTCTGAGGTATCACCTCACACCTAGCAGATTGGCTAAAATGAAAGAAGGGGAGAGTAATGAATGTTGGAGGGGATGTGGCAAAATTGGGACATTAAAGCATTGCTGGTGGAGTTGTGAACTGATCCAACCATTCTGGCTGGCAATTTGGAATCATGCTCAAAGGGCTATAAAAGAATGCCTGCCCTTTGATCCAGCCATACCATTGTTGGGTTTGTACCCC
>NW_025373285.1:0-6980 GCF_016433145.1 Gracilinanus agilis
TATAGGAAGGGAGGATATGATCACTATCTTTAAATACTGAAAGGGCAGTCAGATGGAAAAGGGAGTCTACTTGTTCTGCAGAGATAAAGAGAAAAATCTAAAAGCAGTGGGTAGAACCTGCAGAGGTTGATTGAACCCACGATAAGGAAAATCTAACTCAAGAGCTACTCAAAAATGGAATGGGCTGCCTCAAGAGGAGGAGGGTTTCTCCTCACTAGACTCTACCAGCAAAGAATGGATGGTGACTTGTCACACAGGCTGAGATTCTCAGGAAGGGATTCTTAATCAGGTAAGGTTTCTACTAGTGGTCTCAGAATTCTAGTCAAGTTTAAACCTTCTCTTCGTTCTCTACTATTTCCGTTTTCTAGAACCCAAAGAATAACTGCATTTCTTCCTTATATAATGAGAAACATACATATTCCAGGAAAATTGGTAGAACAACTATTTAACAAGGCTTTTTTGACTTTTGGGGCTCCTTACATGAGATCTAAGAGTGTTACTGAATAAGATTAATCTGGAATCTCTAAATACCATGAAACCACACCTTGCCTAAATAGCACATTTCTCAGCTATGTTGGAGCAGTCCTTACAGAATTTCTTTCTGCTAAGTAGCCAGAATTCCACAGAATCTCTGGGTGACAAAAGAGTAGAAAGTGATCAAGGTAAGTGTTTGGCTGAAGATCTTTAGCCTCCAAGGGAGAGGACTTAGAAGGGACGTGATCATCATCATCATAGCACATCATCATTTATATAGCACTTACTATGGGCCAGCCACTACACACTCTACAAATATTATCTCATCTGATCCTCACAACAACCACAGGAGATAGGTACTATAATTATGTCCATTTTACAGTTGAAGAAACTGAGGCAAACAGAAGCTAAGTAATTCCTATTCTCTCTGAAGGGCTGTTAGGGAGGAGTAGATTTTTATTTTATCTCCAGAGAACAAACCTAACACTAATGGTTGTCAATTAAAGAAATGTGAATTAGGGCTCAATAGGAGGAAGTACCTTCTAATAACCAGCATTGCTGAACAACAGAATAGGTACTTTCACAGTAGACTGGACTGCTTTGTGAGATGGTGAACTCTCTGTCACTAGAAGTATTCAAGCAGATGATGGATGATTGATTATCTGTTAGAGATACTGAAGAACACCCTCTTCAATTAGATTTTAGGAGTTTGCAAACTTCTGTAACCAATTTGCCATTGTTATAATTAAAGGGAAGAGAGGCAGGGGTGGGGAAGAACAAGAGAAAGAAACAAAACTAAGGGATTTTAGGATTTTTAATTGTAGAGAATTAAGAAGGAAACATAAGTGTGGCAGAGTACAGACAGGGAGAAGAAGGAAGATAAAAAGAAAAAAGAAAAGAAGGAAGAAAGGAAGGAAGGAAAGAAGGAGAGAGGGAGAAAGGTTAAGAAGGAAGAGAGTAGCCTGTCTAATTTGGAAATTTGGTATCCTAGTTCTGAGTCTAATGTTCCATCTTTATGTTTCACACTGAGTAGGACTGGATATTGATAGCCACTTATACTATGCAGCATATATAGATAATCGAAACATTGACAGCTAGCTTGCTAGGGACTCCATAGGCCATGGAATTCCCTGGGGGGTAACAGAGTAAAGGAGATCTATCTTTTTACAAAAATCTCTTAATATGAGTTAGCAGTAGGGGAGCTTTGGTCTCCCTATCGATGGGCTCTTTCCTTAAGAAGCATACACCTAGAATTGAAAATGGTTTATGAGATTACAGTATATCACCATGGAATCTGCAGGTTTAGCAACACTGACTGTACAGTTTGTTTTAAGACAATTTTAGAAGCTTTTATCATGCAACCTTAAGGTTACCAAATTTTCAATTATTGGAGATTTTTTTGGTCTTCCCTCTTTCTCCCTAACTCACTGTGATGAACTGCCAATCTCTATATCAGAAATGTACTTAAAGCGAGGGAATCAAAGTCAGAAAAGGGGGAAGAGTCCAGGAAACATCTGGCCAACCTTAAGCAGCCTGCAGTCAATAGTTTATCAAAAAGTATGTTGATTTGGAGACTTTCATTTAAAACTGTGGCTGTCCCCTACCAAGTTAAAATCTGGTTCAGAACTCACCTTTTGGGGGAGCCACAGTGCCACAGAAACCCTCCCCTCCAACACACACACACACAAGATTTTAATCTGCATCTCTGTACTACTATACATTATATCCACAGCAGATTGTGCTGTCCTCCCCCTCCTCCAGTGCCCATCATTCTCAATCTTTTTTATGGAAAAAAACAAGGGAAAGAAAACCCAAACTAAGAGCACCAAATCGTGGCTAGATAACATTTCCAAGATTACAAAGGGAGTGAGGCTAGGAGATGACCAATTCCAAACCTCTCAGTTCCAGCTCCCATGGTCTCTCCCATAAAGCAGCTTCAATATGTTTGTCTATGATATTATCAGGCAATACAGAAACTCTGCTCTATTTAGGGCTTTCACACAGGCTGCAGTTCACACATCTTTAAATCCTTTGTTCTCAAACCTACTGTTTTAGGTTCTCTCTCCATCTGGACCGCTCTTCTCCTCCACCTACTTCATGCTTTGAATTTCAATAAATAAGTTTACTAGAAGGGGCAACAACCTAGGCTTTGACTACCATGAACATAGGCTGTCAGGTACTAAAGAACTTTCTTTTAAAATGGAAAACTCCAAGAGATTTATATTTAAATAAAGATACATAGCAAAAGATCATAGAAACTCCTAGAGGCACCATTTGGAAACATAGGTTTTAATGTCAAAATCGACCATGTATATAGATTATGCCACTTTTTCTAAGGATGCACCCACATGTATGTACCCTGATTAACCCAACTGTTTTTTCTAACTAACTATTTTTCTGGTGCAATTGTCCTGCCTGAGGGGAAAAACAGCTGATGAAAAGTAGATGGAAAGCCATCTATGACAAACAAGTAGCCCAGTTTGCCTGGAATACGATAGGTATGAAGGAGAATAAGTAATGTGTAATTAAATTGGAAATGTAGGCTAGAGTCAGACTGCAAAGGGCTTTCAATGCCAAAAGAGTTTGTATAGGACCCCAGAGCCAATAGAAAAATTACAGTAGTTTCTTAAGCAGGGGAGTGACTTGGTCAAACAGACCATTTAGAAATATTAATTTAGAAGCTGTGTGGATTACAGATTGAGGAAGGGAAAGACTTAGAGGCAAGGAAATCAATTAGGAAGCTATCCCAAAGAGTTGTTGAAGGGCCTAAAATAGAGTGGTGGTCATGTGAGTAGAAAGAAGGGGATGGAGTAGAATATGTTCTAGAGGTAAAATTATCAAGTCTAGTCAATTAATTGGACATGACAGATCAGAGAAGGGAAGGATCTAGATGAATAACAGGTCGTGAACTTAGATGATTTGGGAGTATGGTGGTATTTTTGACAGAAAAAGTTCAGAAGAGTGGGTTAGGGTAAAAAGATAATGAAGTTTCTTTTGGACATGCTGAGACTGAGATAACCCGGTAGATTTAGTAGTAAAGATGCTAGAGGCAGATAATGATAGGGGGCTGGACCTCAGATGGGACAGAACAGTCCATCCATAAGGATATACCTTCTCTGTCCACTACTGTTCTCAACCAATAGTTTATTTAATTGACTTCATTAGAGAATATTAGCATAACTAGAGTAGGAGGGAAACATTTTGATCATTAATCTTGGAATCAAAAGAATTAACATAAGCATAACTAATTTTGTATACAGGTTGAACATCATATAATGAAAACTTCAGGCTTCAGTTAAACAGACAAACCACTTTTTTGAGAACAGGAGCCACATTCTTCTCATTTTCAGTTCATACAGAAAACTAACAGTGCCTAACTTAGGTATGTGGTATAATTCACTTTACACAATAAATGTGCCTACATTTTTATGGAAATAAAAATTGATCTTAAATTCTACAGAGGATTCTATTACTTAAAGGAAAGCTTCGAGATTTCTTCAGTAAAGTGGATAATCTCTCCAAGTAAAGTTGAAATTGACAAGTGTATCAATTCTGCTACTTCCCTCGAGTGTGTGCACACCCATGTGTGGACCTTGACTAAGCCACTTAACTGTAGTCCTTCCGGTTTTCTAGCCCAAATGTTCTGCCCGAGGTGAAAAAGCAATGCTAGCAGAGCGGCAGAGGCAGGGACTGAGGATGATGTCCCTCTCCTGGGCTGCTCTGGTCCACTTCAGTGCACAGCTGAGCCTGCCGCCACGCCACTGCAGTGTCACTCTCTCAGTGCTTCTCTTACGTGGCTCAGTCGTAGCTTCCTTCCTTCCCTCCTCAGGCCCCCTAACCCGGGAGCTAATCCCTCCCCGCTTGGGCAAGGAGAGTCCACAGATCCACCTCCAGGAGCTGGGGGAGGGAGGGGTCCCCTCTTAGGACTCCGCAGGGAGGGAGGGGTGCGGCAGCTCTGATCTCCTCCTTCAGTAAGGAGGGGTAGAGTAGGGACAGGCTGGCCACAGTTTAGCCCCCCTACCAGAATCCATTGCTAGGCAGTTATATACACCCACTTGGCTACTGCAGGCTGCCCAGGGCTGTAAAGAAGTACCAGTGCCTGGCTAAGGTGAGTTGGGCATTGCTGGGCTGAGAGGCCACAGAGTAGACTGATTCATGCCAGGGTCTGTTCCAGGCAAGCACTTTCAAGGCCAGTTGTTCGAGCTCACACATAGTATTGGTGCAAGGGTCAAACCAACCATGACGGGGAGGAGTTGTCACATTCATTTACACTCGCGCACGCGCCCGAGGGATTCCATACAACACCCCCACCCCACCACCCCGTTTCCACATCGGACTCCTCGGGTTAGGGAACACACCGCGTGTATCCACTGTTTCTTCCAGCACACTCATAAGCTATGACAGAGATAAACCAAATGCACCTCTCCCTGAAAACCAACCATGAACCCTATTTCTCCCCTCTAAAGCATTTGTGCACCTACATACCCACTTGCAACATCGTGGGGGTGTGGGTAAACATAGCTTGTCTAATGAGTCTCTCGTTAATATATTTGAAAGAGAGTCTGCTTTTTCTTTTTTCAAGTGTTAATACGCTCTTAATTGGATCCCACACTCCTTATTACAGATCACTCTGCGATCTCCCCTCTCCTCTACATTACTATGGTATAAAGAAACTCCTAAAGAGGTAGGGGAGAAGATTTCATTAATTAAGGGTAATAGGATATACAGTGCTGCCAACAGGCCCCCTTCCCCCACCCCACCCCTGGCTCATATCCCCCAGACCCCTATCTCTAAGGGAAGCACACAAACCTAAAATTCAAATAAACCAAACACTGGTGTAAATTGGGAAGGCTCCTTCCCTCCCCCACCAAAAAAAAAAAAAAGAATTCGAATCAAATGGTCCTATATGGCTCGATTAAACATAAATATAAACAAAGCAGGCGATCTCCGGGGATAGGCTTCAATCAGCATAAAAGCTTCCTACCTCATATCTTTTTTAGAACCTCAAGCTCTGAAATATTCACTACCCTCCAGACCTCAATCCTTTTCTCCTCTCCATTACCCCCCAAACTCCTCCCCCTGCCCAGTCTCCATAACCAAAAGGGAAGGCTGGACGGTATTATGGCGATTTACCTAATTATCATTATTGATTGACTAATCTATTAACACATACCACAGAGTGGACATGTCAAGTCAGGCACCACAGGGAGCTCGGTCTCGCCTCTTCTCTCCTCCCAGCCCATCAACTAGGAACCTGCCCCTTGTATCTCATTTCTCCAAGATAAGACTATATGGCAGCGATTCAAATCAAAATAAAATAAATGGCAACCATAGTGCAGGATGCCAAAGCCTCTGACTGAATTCAGTGTGCAATTCATGGACTCAGATTCCTTCTTGCCCGCTCCTTCCCTTTTAAAAACCCAGCGCACCCGGTGGGTTCCCCGCGGAGGGAGCTGCAGTCTAGACGACGTGCAATCGATCCACAGACACATCCATCCACCCGCGACAGTGAGACGGGGGACTGGGAACACATACACACATACCCAAGCACACAGAAGGGAAAGAAAGGCAGGATGAAAATAAACTCCCCGTGACCCCGGGGGTGGGAGGTAGTACGGGAAGCTGCTGGAAGCAGCCCCTAACCCCGGGCCCTGCGCCCTTCACTCAGCCTCGGCCCCCTCCCCGCGGCCGCCACCCCTTATCCCACCCACCCCCTCATACCTCAGAATCAGGGAGCCCAAAACAGCTGCAAGTTTGGATTTAACACGGCAACTGCTGGCTGCAGCAGAAGCGGGTTCCAAAACAAAAGACGGGCGGAAAGGGAGAGAAATCACGCTGCCTCCCTCCCTCCCTTTGGGTCCTAACCCAACACATGACAGCGGCTACACGGCGCGGTCCAAAGACTGCCGGGGTTCCCGCTACCTTCCTACAAAAAGCGCACCACCCTCCCACCCCCACCCCCACCCCAGCTTTTCCTTCGCGCTCCTCCGGGAGGCTCAAGTAGCCCATCCCTCCCCCATTAGACAAGGCAAGGCAAAGCTAGACTAGAAGCCAGGGACCCCGCGTCCCCCCACCCTGAGCACCCTCCAGGGACGAAGGCTCCCTGGGTCCCCAGCTACCCAGGAGAAGCGGGGAAGGTGGATAACCCGGCGAGGTTTTGTTTCTGTTTTGCTTTTTCCCAAGTCCATCTGCATTCTCAAGCACAGCACCCACTCCTACTCCCCACCCAGGGGTCCCCGGGGCCACACCCCGCAGGATGAACCGGACCGGGCAGGGGACGCTTACCTCGGTTTCCCTGACTGCAGCTCCAAGTCCGAGTTGGAAGGGAAGGGGGAGGGAAGGGGAAGGGAGGGAGGGAGGGAGAGAGGCTCCGGCGATCAGATTCCTGCCTTTAATTTCATGGGTCCCGGCCCGATAGGGTGGAAGGTAGGGGTTTGGGTGCAGTGTAGAGGAGGAGAAGAGGGGAGGGAGGGAGGGAAGGGATAGAGGGAGGGAGGGGTAGGAAG
>NW_025373286.1:0-3544 GCF_016433145.1 Gracilinanus agilis
TTTATCCAGATTAAGTGTAATATGCACAAACTCCCTTGTGTGGAGATGCAGGACCTCACTATAGACTTGGTCAAGGGATTTGCAACTCCCTTTGGGCTTGCACCCATTAGGTTCCTTGTTTACTGCCTTACACTGACCCTTGGGACCTTGGATTAGATTTGGATAGAGGCTTGGAATTTAAAGCGGTGTATGTGGGGTTGCTCTGGATTTGGTGTAGGCACTTGATGGGGTGGAGCCAAGATGGTGACTTAGTAGCAGTTAAAGCTTAAATCATTGTGACAGTCTTTCTAAACAAATCTTTAAAAAGCTCCTCAAAATAACAGGAGTCAAAAACCAATAGCAAGAAGGAATTAGGGGGCTCTCTACTGAATACATCTTGAAAGGTAGGGAGATAGTCCATTTTCATTGGATAAAGAGGAACCAGAAGCAAAAGTGCATAGGTTACTGGCTGATCACCCCCTCCCCACCTATTGAGCCATGATCTGAGTCTGATCCTGAGGCCCTGGCTACAGAAACATCAGAGTACCCTATGTCCCAGACACCCCCCTTGAGGTCCCAGATCCTGGCACCACCTTGCAGTGAGAACCATTGCACTTGACCCTTTCAAGCCTGTGTTGCACTTTGGTGAAGACTTAGACCCAGGGCAAAATAGTTCACAGTGCCTGGCTTTTCAAACCATCAGTAGAGAAGATAGAATCATCACCTTTCTGAATTCCCAGTACACAGACAAAAAAATGAATGAGAAAATGAGCAAACAGCAAAAGAAACACTAAACCCTAGAAAATTACCATGGGAACATAGAGAGAAAAACCCACTCAATAGGGGACTTTGTGAGTCAAGCAGTCATATGCAAAACTTCAAAGAAAAATGGAAATTGGGTTAGGTAGAGACTCATGATCTTGATGTTGGTTTGGGTCTAGGTTCAGAACCTTAGAATTATAGATGTGGGTTGGGAGGCTTGCTGTTGGATTGTACTGATATTCTTTGAGGAGCCTGGGTCTCCCATCTCACCACAGTGATCCAGAAAATCTCTGCTACCTTAGAAGATTTTGTTTGTTTTTTTATAAAAGTTGCTTCACTTCTTTCCCTTGTTGATTCTGTTACTCCATTATTTTTTTTTTTACTCCATTATTTTTTGAAGCATTTTTTTTAAGGTTCATTGAAGAGGATGTTCTTGGTTCAAGCTTTCCCTTCTTCTACTCTGATTTTGGCTCTGCCTAAAATAAGTCTGACTTCTCCAAAATGTCTTTCTTTGCTTCATGTAATTTATCCTTTTCTCAAAATTTAGGTGTACCCCAAGACTCTGCCCCATTTTCCTGCCAAATCCCTTCTTTCTGTTGTTAGATCACAAAATTTCCTGCAATACAGCAAATGGTGATTCCTCAGATTTATTTAATACTTTATTATATATCCCAACCTCAATAATCATATTTTCAATTTTACCCTTTTTTTAACATTTATTAATAATCATTTTTAACATGGTTACATGATTCATGCTCCTACTTTCCCCTTCAACCCCGCACTCCACCCACCCATGGCCAATGCACATTTCCACTGGTTTTGTCATGTGTCCTTGATCAAGACCTATTTCCAAATTGTTGGTGGTTGCATTGGCGTGGTAATTTCGAGTCCACATCCCCAATCATGTCCACCCCGACCCATACGTTCAAGCAGTTGCTTTTCTTATATGTTTCCTCTCCTGCAGTCCTTCCTCTGAATGTGGGTAGCATTCTTTACCATAAATCCCTCAGAGCTGTCCTGGGTCATTGCATTGTTGCTGGTACAGAAGCCCATTACATTCTATTTTACCACAGTATATCAGTCTCTGTGTACAATGTTCTTCTGGCTCTGCTCCTTTTGCTCTGCATCAGTTACCGGAGGTCTCTCCAGTTCGCCTGGAACTTCTCCAGTTTGTTATTCCTTTTAGCACAATAGTATTCCATCACCCGCATATACCACAGTTTGTTCAGCCATTCCCCAATTGAAGGACATACCCTCCTTTCAAATTTGTTGCCACCACAAAAAGCACAGCTATAAATATTTTCATACAGGTCTGTTTATCTATGATCTCTTTGGGGTACAAACCCAGCAATGGTATGGCTGGATCAAAGGGCAGGCATTCTTTTATAGCCCCTTGAGCATGATTCCAAATTGCCAGCCAGAATGGCTGGATCAGTTCACAACTCCACCAGCAATGCATTAATGTCCCAATTTTGCCACATCCCCTCCAACATTCATTACTCTCCCCTTCTTTCATTTTAGCCAATCTGCTAGGTGTGAGGTGATACCTCAGAGTTGTTTTGATTTGCATTTCTCTAATTATTAGAGATTTGGAACACTTTCTCATGTATTTATTGATACTTTTGATTTCTTTACCTGAAAATTGCCTATTCATGTCTCTTGCCCATTTATCAATTGGGGAATGGCTTGAATTTTTATACAATTGCTTTAACTCCTTGTATATTTGAGTAATTAGACCCCTGTCAGAGTTTTTCATTACAAAGATTTTTTCCCAATTTGTTGTTTCCCTTCTGATTTTGACTACATCGTTTTTGTTTGTTGTATAAGTCTTTTCCCTTATGATCTCTGGGGTATAAACCCAGAAGTGCTATGACTGGATCAAAGGGCAGGCAGTCTTTTAGCACTCTTTGGGCATAGTTCCAAATTGCCATCCAGAACGGTTGGATCAATTCACAACTCCATCAGTAATGCATTAATGTCCCAATTTTGCCACATCCCCTCCAATATTTATTACGTTCCTTTGCTGTCATTTTATCCAATTTGCTAGGTGTGAGGTGGTACCTCAGAGTTGTTTTGATTTGCATTTCTCTAATTATTAGTGATTTAGAGTGCTTTCTCATGTGTTTATTGATACTTTTGATTTCTTTATCTGAAAATGGCCTATTTATGTCCCTTACCCATTTTTCAATTGTGGAATGGTTTGATTTTTTGTACAATTGATTTAGCTCCTTATAAATTTGAGTAATTGGACCTTTGTCAGAGATTTTTGTCATAAAGATTTTCCCCCCAATTTGTTGCTTCCCTCCTAATTTTGGTTGCATTTGTTTTGCACGTACAAAACCTTTTAAGTTAATATAATCAAAATTATTTATTGTACATATTGTAATTTTTTCTAACTCAATCAAGGTCTCAGATGAAGCAAAAGCAAAAACAGATCTAATAAAAACTGATAATCAATGAACCTACTTAAACCATAGACAATGAAGTAATATTAAACTTTTCCCAGGCAATTTCTCTGTGAAAAGATTCAGTTTCCAAACACCTAAGTAATGTATTTTAATTTGTAAAAAAAGAAGAGCCATTCTCAAATTGATAAATGTCGAAAGGGTAGAAAAAAAGTTTTCAGAAGTAATCAAAGCTATCATATTAAAAAATTAAATCACTATCAAAATAAAACAACTTTGATTATGATTAATTTTGAATGACTTAATTATTGACAACAAGTTAAAGATACAGGACAACTCCAAGAGAGCCGTGATGAAAAAAGGATATCCACTACCAAAAATGGTAAAAATGGAGTTCA
>NW_025373287.1:0-7371 GCF_016433145.1 Gracilinanus agilis
CTTCCTTCCTTCTTTCCTTCTTTCCTGACATGATTCCAATGTGGGCTTTTTTCTCAGATATATAATTTCATGTGTCTCTGGCTTTGCTATGGATTTACATTAAAATCTCCCTGGGACTGTCCATTTAGCTTATTTTTTAGGGGCTCTGATTAGGGATATTCATCCTGGAAAATCATTGGATTCCTCTCTGCTCATAAGAAGTGAATACCATGGACTCACCTCACAATCCATATTTATTGTCCTTATTTTTATTAGTGTCAGGATACCAACATTTGGTGTTTTAATGTATAATTTTTGTTTTATTTAATTTTTTATGGGGAGGGAATACTACCAGTTATGGAGGTCAGGCTCATAAAGGAGGCAGCATTTGAGCTGAAACTTGGTTAAAGCTGGAGATTCTATGAGGTGAGAGGTTGTGGGGGGAAAGTATGTTTCAGGCATTGGGGATATAGCTCATATGAAGGCACAAAGGAGAGAGATGGGATGCTGAATTAGAGGAATTTCTTATTAGGTCACTTTTGCTGGAAAAATGAAGAGCAGCAAAGAGATTATCAATCTGGAAAGACAGATGGGAACCAAATTTCTTCATCTATGGAATGGAAATAATAATGCCTGTGCCACTTACCTCACAGGGTTGCTCAGAGCAAAGAGTTTGGCAACAATAAGATGCTACAGTATATAAGTGTAAATTATTACTATAAAAATTAATAACTCATTTATATGTATATATATGTAGCAAGGGGGAAGGGCTCAGAGCACATAGACCAGAAAAGACCAGCAGGGATGCTCAGATCTATCCTCTCTATTGCATATTTTGTTGTTATTTGCTTGTTTCCATGACCCCAGGTTGGGGATTTCTTGGCAAAGATACCAGAGTGGTTCGCCATTTCCCTTTCCAGCTGATTTTACAGAAATGGAAGCAAACAAGCTTAAGTGACTTGCCCAGAGTCACATAGATAGCGTTTGAGACCAAATTTGAACTCAAGTCTTCCGACTCCAGGTCTGACACACCACCTATGTTGGCGAAAGCATGGCATACATGTCCTAGCATGCCAGAGGGGGCTGTTCTATTCCCCCTCTCTACCATGCCCCTTCACCTAGCAGCCAATGTGAGCACTTTCTCCTCCCACCCCTGTCTGGGGTAATGTAGGAGTGGATGGGGCATTAAGGCAGTTTGACGGGGAAGTTTGGGCATGCATTCTCTAAAAGATTTGCCAACACTGCACACACCACCTAGCTGCTCCCCCTTACATACATATAGGACCATAGAAAATAGGCTACTGCATTTTTTTATTAGTCCAAAGACAGGAGATAAGATTTCATATTCATTCCTGTTTGCAGGGAGCCATGATACAATGACCTACTGTTTGAATAAGAAATCTCCGATATCTCAAAATCAATCAAAGCTGCTGCAGATGTTAAATAAAGTGATTCCTTGCATCACCCGTCCAATAGTATTAAAATGGTCGACAACACAGGTAATACAGCTTTTAATGTTCTTATGCTTGAAATGAACTGTTGACTTTGGCATTTATGGTTAGCAAGATTCCACACACAGCTGCCATCCTTTCAGGATCGTTTAGGGATTTAATTGTCCAAGAAGGAATTATGCTGCAGAAAGATGTGTTGACACACAAAAAGAAAAACAAAGGAAATGTGTGAGGTGGGGAGATATGCTCTTCTACCCTCTCAATTCTAGATTCCTCTCCTTATAATGAGGTTCTTTCACTGCCTTCTTTCCACTAACCTAATTTTTTCTATTGTATTTCCCTCTGTGGACTGGCTTCTTCTTCTGACTCTTCATTCCATTCCTTAGGCAAACAATCATAATGATTAATAATAAGAGTTAGATTTATATTTAAATTATGTTAGGATTAAAATTCTCTGGAGGCTGTATATTAGTTTAATTATTTATTAGATAGTGAAATAGAATAGTTGGGGAGAGAAAAGGCACCTAATCAATCACATGACTGGATGCCTGGCTAATCTGAGTTTGCCACTCACCTCGGGTCTCTGTTTGCTAGCCAAGAGAGACTGTGATAACTTCCTTGATCTATAACTTATAACCACAGTGACATCACTTTCTCTGGGTCTCCTTGGTTGGATGGAAGTGACTTCAGTCTGGGTCAGAGGCCAGTCTTCCAGATGCCAGAAATCATGTGGGACAAGATGCATACATCATCCAGGATGCCAGGGAACCAGGGGCTTCTCTTTAAACAGAGAAGCTTCAGGCCTTAAGACTTCAACCCAGACAAAGGGTGGGGAAGAGACTGAAAAAGGTTTTCAAAACTTTCTTTTTAGAAAGGAAAGAGGAATACAAATTTATGTTAATTTCACTCAATTAGTTATATTTAAGGTTTGCAAACTGCTTTACAAATATAATTTCATTTTATCCTCACATTAACCCTGTGAAGGTAGGTACTGATTATTATACCCATTTTACAAATTAGGAAACTGAGGCAGACAGATTAAGTGACTTTTCCAGGGTCATACAGCTAGTATGTGTCTGAGGTTAGATTTGAACTCAGGTCGCCCTCACTCCAACTCTAATGCTTTATCTACTGAGGCTCCTAGAAAGCTACTTCCTATGTCCCTAACTCTGTACCTAGTTTTAGGCATCTGTGCCTCTTTCTCTCTTTGGTTCTAGGAAACCTTTTCCCCTCTTTCTCTGTTTGAGTCCTTTTTCTTCAGTAAACCTGCTTTTATATTTTTTATATTTTATAATTTGTGTCCATTTTAGAATGTGTTGCTGTTTCTTATCTAATTACTATGTGGTGATGAAGGGCTGCTAAGCTCGAACTGGGTATGTAATTCACCCAACAATCAAAATGCCCCTTCAGGCAAGAAAGATGGAAAGGGGCCAGGTTGTGAAGAACTTTTTTTTTAAAACCCTTAACTTCTGTGTATTGGCTCCTTGGTGGAAGAGTGGAAAGGGTGGGCAATGGGGGTCAAGTGACTTGCCCAGGGTCACACAGCTGGGAAGTGTCTGAGGCCAGATTTGAACCTAGGACCTCCCGTCTCTAGGCCTGACTCTCAATCCACTGAGCTACCCAGCTGCCCCTTGTGAAGAGCTTTAAATGCCCAATGGGACTTTTATAGTTGACCCTGGAGGTCATAGGGAGTCACCGAAGTTTGTTGAGTAGGAGAGTGACATGGTCACTCCTGTACTTCAGAAAAATCACTTTGGTAGCTGAGGGGAGGAGAGATGAGGCAGGGATACCAGTTAGAAGGTGGTAATGCAGGGGGCAGCTGGGTAGCTCAGTGGATTGAGAGCCAGACCTAGAGCCTGGGAGGTCCTGGGTTCAAATCTGGCCTCAGACACTCCCCAGCTGTATGACCCTGTGCAAGTCACCTAACCCCCATTGCCTACCCTTACCACTCTTCTGCCTTGTATTGACTCCAAGACAGAAGGTTAGGGTTTAAAAAAAAAAGTGGTAATGCAGTAGTTTAGATAAGAGGTAAATAAGCATCTCTCCATTAAAACAGTGGTTCTGTAAGTGGAGGGGAAGGGCCATATGTGAGTTGTGAGGATAGAAAAAATAAGATTTGACAATAGATTGGGCATGTGGGGGTAAATGGGAATGATGAAGAGAGGATAACAGTTGGGTGGTAAACCTGGATGAGTGGGAGTATAGGGGTGTCCTTGAAAGTAATAAGAAAATGTGGAAGAGAGGGAGAGTTGGGGGCAAGTTTTGGACATGTTGAGTTTGAGATGTCTATGGAACATCTAGTCTAAGATGCCCAAAAGACAGTTAGTGATGCAGGACTGTAGCTCAAAAGACAGATTAGGGCTAGATGTATAGATCTCAGAATCATCAATAATGATCATAATTGGAATGATAAGAGCTGGGGAGCAGCTAGATGACTCAGTGGATTGAGAGCCGGGCTGAGACAGGAGGTCCTGAGTTCAAAACTGGCCTTTTCCTACCTGTGTGACTCTGAGCAAGTCACATGACCTCCACAGCCTGCCCTTACCGCTCTTTTGCCTTGGAACCAATATACAGTATTGATTTTAAGAAGAAAGGTAAGAGTTTAAAAAAAAAAAAGAAAAAGAAACAATAAGAGCTGATGGAATCATCAAGTGAGATGGGATAGAGGAAGAAGAGAAAGCAGTCTAGATTTAGCAAAGGAGATAGGACTAGTTACAACATAGGAAGAGAACCAGAAGAGAACAATCAAGAAATCCTGGAGAGGAAAGAGAATCTGGGAAGTATCAAAAGCTTCAGAGATGTCATGAAAGATGAGGACTGAGAAAATAACATTAGATTCGGCAGTTTAAAATATCACTGTTAACTGGAGAGAGCAGTGCCAGTGGAATGATGATGCCAGAAACTGATATAATAAGAGACAGATCTCTAATTTTAAGTACATCAAGGATGATGTTCCTCAGAAAGGAATCGCAGTCATGTCCAACTCTGTAGGATGTGCCCCACTCCAACCAGTCCGGGCTTCCTCAGATCACCCCTGCTCTATAAAATGTGATCTTTGTCCCTTGTCTTAGTTATTTCTGTCTAGGCTTTCTGCCTCTCACTTGGATCTTTCTTTTTCACTCATTTGTGGTTGTAGGACATCAAGAGCTAGTCTTTGGTTCAGATATTTCCTTGTTTATTAACATTTGGTTAAGTCTTTGCCCTTTATCCAAATATTTTTCTCGCACCTGCTGGGCCTGAGGGTCACCAAAGATCTCTTGGGTAAATTACCACATGGACTCTTGGGAGCATCTTTTGGAAGGCAAATGAAGAGGAACATCTATGGGTGTGTACCTAAGCTTAGGTGGTGTGGTTTTTTTGTTTTTATTTTTGCCTAGAGTGCTTAAATTTTGAAAATTATGAAATTTGAAAATTATGAAATTAGCAAACTCAAACAAATATCTACATTTCAAAATATAAAGAATGGGAAATAGGATTGTATGTAAAACCTCAAATCTCTACAATGTTGTTTTCTTTGAAGTCTTCATTATATTTATAATAGTATCAACAATTGCGGTGATTGTATCCCCTTACGAACTTTCTTCCTTTCTCTTCTGCGTATTGCTTTACTGTTTCATTAAGGATTTTTTTCTTTTGTATCATTATTACTACCCTACCACCAAATAGTATTATTAATATCCCCTACCACCCTTGGCCTTTACTCCCAGTAACCATTGGCAAGGCATTTAGCAATCTGAGCCTCTGAAGGCTGGTGATCTGCATCACAGATGACATCACAGTCCTTTGGAGGTTATTTATACAGTAGCCTACATTATTATTGCAGTGTTCTAGTCTTAAAATATCATGTACCATGCTAAGTCTCAAAAGGTGCCCGTGAAGGCACAAAAAATCATTTTGTCTGTTTCACAGACTCGACATGATGCAAATGATTATGTGAAGAACTGGGGTTTCCTTGCAGTGGACCAAGGTATTTGTAATGATCTCTACCTTGTAGGCACTGAATATAACTGAACAGCTGGATGCTGGAATCCGGTATTTTGATCTGAGGATTGCTCACATGATTGATGGCTCTGAGAAGAATTTGCACTTTGTACACCTCATATACACGACAGCTTTAGTGGAGGTACTGAATTTAAGTGTATAATTTAATAGTGTAACTGATGAAGAGTTAAGATTAACTTTCTTGCTATAAACTGAATTTTGATGAAATTTCACCCAGGTTTTGATTCATCAGATAACCATTTTGGTTTTTATCAGAAGTTGTAAAAATATAAAGATAGTTTACCTTTGACCCATCATAGTTCTTTTTAAAAATGCTTTTTATTATTTTTTAACCCTTACTTTCTGTCTTAGAATAGATACTAAATATAGGTTCCAAGACAGAAGAATGGTAAGGGCCTAGGCAATGGGGGTTAAGACTTACACCTTTGACCCATCATAGTTCTTTTTAAAAATGTTTTTTATTATTTTTTAACCCTTACCTCTGTCTTAGAATAGATACTAAGTATAGGTTCCAAGATAGAAGAATGGTAAGGACATAAGCAATGGGGGTTAAGTGACTTACCCAGAGTCACACAGTTAGAAAGTGTTTGAGGCCATATTTGAACCCAGGACTTCTCATCTCTAGGTCTGGCTCTCGGTACACTGAGCCACCTAGCTGGCCCCCATCGTAGATCTTATATCAGCATTGATTCCCAGGAAAACAAATATTTGTAGAGGATTCATTTTTTATTTTTATTTATTTTTATTCATTTTTTGAAAGAATGTTCCAGATTCTTCCCGATGTCTAAGCTTTTCCTTGTAAGGAAGTTAAGTGATTTAGGAGGCAGAATAACTTTTACATGCCAGTATTTATTATATTGATAGAGCTCTCTAGTCTATGAAAAGAAAACAACTATGATGCATGTTTTTTGTTCTGTGAGTCTAAATAAGCTTATGAAGGGAGAGGAGATAATGTAATTCTCCCCACTTCCCTCCCAAATAGCTGCAGAGAGGCTCACAGATCACAGAAAGTACATGTAGAGTCCTGAATGTTCTCTGAGTGGAGCAATACATTCACCTACTTTGTGGCTTTTCTCTGTGACTTCGAGAGTTGGGTGAAGAAATACTGACCCTGATGCTCTTGGAGATATGAGCTAGAGAATCTTGGCTAATATAAGATAGAGTCTTTTTTCCCCTTTCCCCTTTCTTAGCATAGAAGAAAGGATTTAGTAGAACATATGCAGGAAAAAAAGGACTATATAGAGAAGCATATAGAAAGGACTTCTCAGGTAGTCTGAAACCTGGTTCCCATAAGGCTGTGTTTTCTGTCTCTGTTCTTCATAAGTGAAATCTGTTCAAGCAAGATTTGGATGGTTGAAATAAAATGGTATCAGATTCTTGTTTCCCTCTCAATCTCCTATCAGGAAAGGGTATAATTTCTAAGTCTGTTCTTGTATGCACTAAAAAGAGAGACTAGTTTCTACAAATCTGGCTGTAATGATCATTATATACGCCTCTTGGACTACTGCCTAAACTCAGTGAATTAGTGAATTGCTTGCCACTTCTAATGTGGACACTTTGAATAAATATACTCAGAACATTTTTTATGGTAGGTCTTTGGAATTCTCCACTGCCGTGAGTCAATAAATTTCTATTTACTGACCTGTCAAGGGTCAAAGCAAAACCTTTCAAACTGCTCTGACCTTAATGGAGTGGCAAGGCTAGACTGCAATTTTTATTTAATCACCAGTTACTATTTCTCAATTTGGCTTTGCGTTTTCTTGTTATATGTAACTCCTCAGGCTGGAAACTGAACAAAAGAACAAATATAAAATTTCCATAATAAGGGAAGCTACTTGACAGTTTGGAGCCTTAAAATTATTTAATAATTTGTTGTTATTATTATTATAACATATATAAAATATATGTGTATATATGTATATATGTGTATGTGTATATG
>NW_025373288.1:0-2251 GCF_016433145.1 Gracilinanus agilis
ATATATATATATATATATATATAAACTAAGTAGAATAGCAGCTCATTAGTATAAGTGCAAAACTTTGGTACGAATCTTCATAAACATTTCCTAATATTGAACCTTAATTATAAAAGTTTGTGGAACATCAGAGTGAGATCAGATATAGACATTCAGTGGACTAATGCATTAACCACTATTTCAGGCAAAGAAGGAATTATGACAATATGACAATAACTGGAATAAATGTAAAGTCCCAAGTGAAATCCTCTAAGGGTAGTGATTCCTTTTCTTTTTGTAAGTTATAACTCTTTGGAATTTCTTAAAGAGGAAAAAATATGCATTACACTTCTCTTTTGGATAATGGTAGATAGGATTGATAAGGTGGTAGTCTGTTCTATTTGAAATTTTCTAGATTATGGGTATGATGGAACTTGAAATTTCACCTTTTGGCCTTCTCAGGGTTCACAGAGATCTTAGGAATCAGAGACAATCATCCTAGGATAGCAATTTGTCCTTAGGCTCTTTAGCCATTAAGTTCTATGTTCATGTCAAATTGAGGTTTTCCTGGATATCTACACAAGGGATACCACTTAATTTTGGGAAGAAGGAAATGAATATTGGTAGATATTGTAGGAGAAGAATTAATTGCACCATAATATAACAGTAGTATAAATTTCAAATTCAGGATATAAGCCTTAAACTTTGGGAAGAATTATTATTTTATGATTCATGCACATTATTGATCCATATAGCCCTGAACCAGAAAATATTCTAATCTGACTGAATGACAAATGCTATTCTCTCCTTATGGTAGCTGGGTAATACCACAAGTCCACAAAGACATCAAGTTTCCTTTGTGTCTTGCAAGGAGACTTGGAAACAAAATTCAACAAATGTCCCTCTTATCCATCATAGAACAAAATATTTCAGAAATAAATGAGAAAAATTAGAAAAAAATCAATTTAAGAACTTCTTGCCTTATCACTTCCTTGAATTCTCTGAATTCATCTTTCTGTAATTGACTATTACAATAAAAGACAAATATTTCTCGGAAAAATGTTCTCTGATTGCATTACTAAAATGTATCTCTGTGTAATGATTTACTACTTACATGTTTAATATGGAATATAAAATTAAAATTACAAATGTAGTTAATCCACTAAAGTTTTACTATGAATCTACTTCAAGACAAAGAGGAAACCTTGATTCTTGAGAACTATGACAGCAGAGTAAGTTATGACTAGTTCTATCAACTGCAACATAAATTCATCTATAATCTGATGACTAACTTACCTAGCTTCAAAAGATATTTAAATATCAAAAAACTAAGTGTTTATTTGGATAACAAAAATTCAATGAAGGTTTAATAGGACAGTAGCTCTAGAGGAAAATGGGAAGTCCAACTTCACATTGTACAGATGAAGTAAATGAGACTAAGGAAATTTAATTTGTTTCTTCTTTTTTTTTTTATTTAGAATATTTTTCCATGGTTACATGATTCATGATCTCCCTCTATTCCCCTTGCCTCTTCCCTCCCATAACTGACAAGCAGTTTCACTGGATTGCACATGTATCATTGTTCAAAACCTATTTCCATGTTATTCATATTTGTACTAGAGTGACCATTTAACATTAAAACTCTAATGATTTCCTCTATCGAACCATGTGATCAATCATATTGCAAAAAGAATTCTTTAATTTATTCAATTTAACAGGGGACCTGGAGGTCCTCTTACCATAGAGCTGTGTAGGGATTAACCAGCGTAGTGACAGGAAATAGGAATCTGGGAGGCCCCTGCTGGGTAAGCAATTGTTGCAGGTGGTCAGTTGCTGACAGTTGCTCAGTCAGTTGCTGACAGTTAGGGCTCGGAGTTGCAGGGAAGTTGGCCACTGGGCATGAGTTGGTTATTGGGGGTTCATTGCTGGTAGTGTGAGTTGGTTTTTAGTTGCTGGGATATAAAGGCAGGCCTGAGCTAACTGCGAGGGCTTTTGGCTTTAGCCTTTAAAGGGCCTTTTGCCTCTGGGATATCTAGAGAGCAGGAGGTCTCTCTCATAGGCAAGGATCTGCTGTCAGTTGGCTACTGACAGTTTGGGTTGCTATAGAAAACTGATTTAAGGAGTGAGTGAGTGGTAGCTGTCTATTATTTTAGGCAGTTAGGTAGTTAGTGAATCATTAATAGATAGTGTAGGTTAGCTAGGCCTGGTGTTTACCAGGCAAGAAGAAGCTGTCCTCAGAAGACAGAGGTAGTTATTAGGAATTTTAGATAGT
>NW_025373289.1:0-1637 GCF_016433145.1 Gracilinanus agilis
CTCTCTCTCTCTCTCTCTCTCTCTCTCTCTCTCTCTCTCTCTCTCCCTCCCTCCCTCCCTCCCTTTCTCTTCCTTTCTCCTTCCCTCTCTTTCTCTGTCTCAGTCTGTCTGTCTGTCTGTCACACACTTTATTATCCTTATCTTAGACTTTGTTGTGGTTGTATCTCCTGGAATATTTCTTAGGTTTGAAGAAGATTTATATAAGATATTGTTTTACTGAAGCCAGAACTTGAATGGGTTTTCAAAAGGCACGTGTGTGTGCGTGTGTGCGTGTGTGTGTGTGTGTGTGTGTGTGTGTACGTCGTACTGTTTTCTTGCAAGTGCT
The DNA here is from genome assembly GCF_016433145.1 of Gracilinanus agilis. NCBI lineage: Eukaryota > Metazoa > Chordata > Mammalia > Didelphimorphia > Didelphidae > Gracilinanus > Gracilinanus agilis. The sequence continues at coordinate 326 of NW_025373289.1, forward strand.
TAGAGAGGATTTCAGTGATAAAACTATGAATGTTTTGCATCATGTGCGAAGACGTGTAACTGGCCTAAAGCAGTCACCTAAAGGTGGATTTTCACCTCTGAGTGGGAAATACCTTCCGTTAAGACGCTTCTCCGTTTTGTGTCTGAAAGGAAACTGCTGAGGAGCTTTGCTGAAAATTCGTGATGGCCGGCTGAAGTGTTGGATGCAGTCATGACGGACGGGATCTCCCGCCACCATTTTCCAGTTTGGCAGAGAAGCCGGCAGACTAGCGGCGTCCCGTGGAATGACCGCCCAGGAATGGCCCGTCTGCTCTGTTTCATCTGATCCGGCCCCCATTTTCATGGTGTCGGGTCTCTCTTGCCTGCATTTGCTGTTGTTCAGTCATTTCATTCGTGTGTGACCCTTTGTGACTCCCTTTGGAGCTTTCTTTTTTTTTAAACCCACCTTCCATCTTGGAGTCAATCCTGTGCATTGGCTCCTTAGTGGAAGAGCAGTAAGGGTTGGCAATGGGGGTCAAGTGACTTGCCCAGGGTCACACAGCTGGGAAGAGTCTGAGGCCAGATTTGAACCCAGGAACCCTCATCTCTTGGACTTACTCTCCATCCACTGAGCCACCCAGCTGTCCCCATGATACTCTTTGGAGCTTTCTTGGCAAAGATACTGGAGTGGTTTGCGATTTTCTTTTGCAGCTCAGTTTATAGATGAGAAAACTGAGGCTTGAGCGATGTGTCACACAGCTAGGAACTGTCTGAGGCCAAATTTGAACTCGGGAAGACGAGCTTCCTGATTCCGGCCCACGTAGACGTCTAATCAGCAACTTTTCCCATGGTGTGACTTCAGGGCTTCTCTGTCCCTTCTGCTGCCTTTGCTTCTGAAATCTCTGCTGTAAACTTTCTGGCTGGTTCGAATTGTTTGTATTATTTATATTATTTCCTCGTATCTCGTTAACTATTTTGGCATTTGCTTTCTATTGATGATGAGAGGAATCAAGAGTTTCTGATACACTTCTATCTTCCAGTGTGTTTCCTTCTTACTGTTTAAAATCATTGGACATGTCTGTATTGTCTCTCCATGGAGATAGGGCTGGAGTTGGAGTGCTGAAGACTCGGATTCAAATCCTCCCTCAATCACTTATTAGCTGTGTGACTCTGGGCAAGTCAGTTAATCTCTCTTAGTCTCAATATTCTCAGCTGTAAAATGGAGATGATAATAGCACCTACCTCCCAGGATTGATGTGAAGCTCAAATGACATAATGTATGTCAGGGGTTCCCAAACTTTTTTGGCTTACCGCCCCCTTTCCAGAAAAAAATA
>NW_025373290.1:0-4415 GCF_016433145.1 Gracilinanus agilis
TATATATAATATGTAAAAATATATATAACAGTATCATTTTATATCAAGACATATTGTGTTTATTCATATAAATATGTTATAATCAAAATAGTAAAATATATAATAATTTAATAATTGAAAATATGTTGCAGACAAGTCAAGGAAAATCTGAGTAGCTTATCTCAGTATTTTTTGATTTGGGGCATAAAACGTCATGGCATTTGGCAAAGTTCCTGTTCTTTGTTTATTTCCAAAAAAGAGTTCTTTCATGTTAACAAGTCTCCTACATTTATCTTTGTTTCTCTGCTTGGCCTTAGCAATTCCCTAGCCATTACTGAGACCAGACAACTCAAAGCCTGGAAGTTTTGTTGATGTCCACAATTTGCATAGGGAATATTTGCAGGGAAGCTGATATCTTACTTTGGCTCCAATTAAACCCTTTTTACTCCTGCCTTCTCTGACCCATTGATTTACCTTTAATGCTACTGGAAGGCTAACTTCAACATTATGCCTTAGATCCAGAAGGACTCTAGAAGTTTAAATAATCATAAAGCAGACCCCAGAAATACCTCAAAGTGAAATGCTGGTTCACAATCAAGAGTTCACTAAGAGTTAGTGGGATTTTCTAACTATAGGTCAGATGCAACAATGGGAAAGGGTCTTTGATCTTATTTAGAGGAAGATAGAATTCTAAAAAATTGATTGAAGGCCTTTCAGCTCTCATTAGCATGTTGACATATTTGTACTCTTAAAGAGTTTAGCCTTTGAGCAAATAAATCTCCTGAAAAGAAAGTAAATTTTGCCCATTACCTCAAGTTAAGCGAGGACTGGAATAAAGATTTAAGAGATATCCAAAAAGGAGGCCCCTCTGTATGTAGAAAAACATTAGCTAATTTGGCTAAATAGTTACTTTAGAGCTAGAATGGAAGATTTAGAGTCTATTACTATTACTTTTTATTTCATAAATGAGAAAACTAAAGCCTAGACAGATAGAATAAGTTGCCCATAGTTATCCAAATAATGAGCGAAAGAGTTAAAATTTGAGCACAGTTCATTTGATTCGAAATTTCTATGCTTTCTGCTCTCTTACACAGTTTGCAAAAGGAAAAAAAAATGTAGAGGAAGTCTCTTCCAAGAGATTAGTTTCAGGAAGAGGAACTGTTAATACATGGTGTTATTGATCAATTTATGTTATTTTTTTTTACTTTTTTTACAGGTTCCTTGAAGGCAGGGAGTATCTTTTGCCTCTTTTTGTTTCCCCAGAACTTAGAAAAGTGCCTATACATACTTGTTGCTTCATAAATGTTTATTTATAATTATTTACAAAATAATTGCAATTGCAATTAAAAATATCTTCATATATACTTTTACTTTCTTCTTTACTTCTTTTCATTCCTTCATAGAAACAGAATGACAGAATTTCAGAAGTGAAAAAGATCTCAAAGAATATCTAGTTCAGACTGTATCCCTCCGCCACATCATCATCAAATATCTTTCAAGCTTCTGTTTGTAGACCTCTAGGGAACAGATTCCATGACTTCCTGAGGCATCTCACACTACTTTTGGGGAATTCTAAGAGTAAAGAGTTTTCATCGTATGTATTCATGTGTGGGGGGGTGTTTTTTCTCCCTTATATTATATCTAAATCTGTTCCTTTACATTTTTGACCCACTGCCCCTTGATTCTACCCTTTGGAATCGTTAAAAAAAAAGACTACTCTTAACTATCTGAGACCACTTCAAATATATGAAGTCAACTTTCATGTTTCTCCCAGTCTCCATACCAGTCAATGCTATCTAACTCAAATAGTGAGGACATTAAGTATTAATTAAGGATCTCTATGGGTGGCATGATGGCTTAGAAAACCACACAATATCATTAACTATTTTATTTTTAATTTTTTTGGTTAAATATTTCTTAATTATATTTCAGTCTGATTTGGGCCACATTCGTGTCCTATGCTTTGCACTTGACATTTCTGACAAAGATAATATTATTAAAATGTAGATTTTTAAAAATCCCTCTGACACATACAAATATAACTCAAAAATTTTCAAAGCCTTCCTTTTGCTTCTATAAAATGCAGCCTAACATTTTCAGCCTCTCATTTAAAGATCTCTACATTTTATACTCCAGTTATCTTTTGAAGTAGTGGCATACTATTCCCCTTCACAAATGCTTTATTCTAATAAAACTGACCTTTTAGTTTCCCTTTCATGAAACTCTATTTCTTACTCCCATGCATTATTTGTGTTATGTATCACATTTGAGACAGATTTCATAGTCAGATTTGCCTCTTGCAGTTCCCAGTTTCCTTCAATATGCAGTTCAGTTATGACAATCTAAGGATTTTCCTGAATTTCCTTAATGTTAATCATTTCCTTTTGAAATTTTGGCAAAAGGTTGTCTAACTTTGATGTTTGCTTATATTTGTTTATATGTTGTACATCATCTCAATTGTCTTAGTCAAGTGTAAATTAATTAAAAGCAGGATTGTTTTTTTTTATTTTTGTTTCTATAGTACCTTGCACAGTGTTTTGCACGTGATAGAAATCAATGAATATTTTTGGGGTTGTATTGAATTCCCCTATACTGACTATATATATATATTAGCCCATTGTACCCTTATACCAAATTCCAATCTCCTATAAACTCAGATTTTAGTTAAGACTTTGAATGAGTTTCCATGCCTAGTGGACAGTAAATTGTTTCATTCCTCTCCAAGAGGCATGCTTTCTGCCTCATTCTTTACACCCATAATTCAGAAGTAAACAGGATTTGCAAGTATAAGCATTAGTTACCCATCCATGTTTTCTAATAAGATTGAGAGAGGCATACATAATCTTGGTGATTTAAATTTTATATTCTGAGAAAAAAATAGATCTTAAGTTTAGTTTTGGGTATTACTGTTCATCATAAATCTGTATAAAAGCTAAGGAAAACAAACCTCTAAAGACATTTGATTAGCGAGATTAAATAATGGGTCAAAAATGAAATGGGCAATTTCTACAGCAGGATGCAAATGTCACATAGTAATAGAGTCAACACTGATACATTTTTTTGCCTTCATTTCCATACCCTATAATCAATTTTAAGTGCAAAAACTGAACCATGTTCCCATGACAAAGTGAAAAAATAAAAATAAGCCGGAAAAAAATCAGCTGGATTTCTGAAGGGTTGTGATTCTCTTTCTAGAATACCAGCACATGACCAGATATCCACTTAATATAACTTAATAAAAGAGTAAACCACTAGTTATCTACTGAGCATAATGCTATGCATAAGCCATGAGAAATTCTATTTACATTATAGCAAATTCTAGTGAATAATACACAAGACTTGAATTTCATTACTAATGTTCCAAAAATCCCTTTAGGAGTACTTCAAAAAATAATTTTATTCCTCATGTTTGCATTAGTACCTACTTTTGCTTCCTTTAATTGGTTGACAATTTTCCTTCATCCATATATGATCTTGTCCATTACATTCAATGAATGATAAAAAGGTTATTCATTTAGAATATTTTTATGAGAATAATTTATTTGTTGATAGATTTATAGGTATCCTTTTATCTTTTCAAGAGTTTTTTTTCCTACTCATAACATGGTATTTCTGGCAAAGGCTTTATAAATAAAACAATACTTGTTTTTTATTAGAACATTAATTAACAAGAAAGGTGATAAAGATCATCTAGTTCAGATGTGCAACTCTTGACCACTCAAGTGTATCTTGAATTAGATTAAAATGTAATTAGGAACTGTTAAACAAAACTACTCCAAATACAAATACAATATAGATCATGTCAATTTGTGTTTTTCTAAATCATCAATATGAGGCTTTAGGATTCCCTTTTTATTGGATTTTGACACCATTGACAAAACTCCTCATTTTAATTTTACAGAAAAAGGAAATGAATTCCAGGAGGATAGCTGTTTAAATAGTTCATATTGTCTTAATTTGTATCGACAGTCACAGTGTTCAAGCATAGAATAGTGACTGTTACACTGTACTCTTCCCTAGTCAGATCATACCTACAATATAATTTTTTGTTGTGAGCATCATTATTTTAGGCTTTATTCAGAAAGCATCCACCAGAAGATAATCAGGATGGTGTGGCACCTCAGAAGCATTAAAGGGAATCCTTTAAGTAATTAGGGATGGTTAGGTTGGGGAAGACAAGACTTGTAAAGAGGAATAATATCTATATTCAAGTGTTGAACAGCTGCCATGTAAAAGAAAGATGGTATTTATTCTACTTGGAAACACAGAGTAGATAATGAAATGGATGATTCATGAACTATCAAATTTTGGCTTAGTCTAGGAAAAAGCTTCCAAATAATAAAGCCTCCAGAAATTATTAACTCCTTTGGGAGATAGTAATACTTTATAACTCTTCAAACAAGGGTGTGTGCGTGTGTGCGTGTGTGTGTGTGTGT
>NW_025373291.1:0-7870 GCF_016433145.1 Gracilinanus agilis
TCCTTCCTTCCTTCCTTCCTTCTTCTTTCTTCTCTCTCTCTCTCTCTCACCCTTCTTTCCTTCCTTCCTTCCTCACTCCTTCAATGTCAGAGGTCAGAGGAAGAGAAATTGGTTTAATAGAATAAACATTGGCTTTGGAGTCAGAAACCTAGGCTAGAATGGCAGCTCTGCCTGTGTGATCATAATAATCTTAATTATATTTATATAGTGCTTACTATGTGTCAAGCACTATGCTAAGCACTTTATAATTATTATTTCATTTGATCCTCAAAACAACCCTGGGCTAGAGGTACTATTATTACCCCCATTTTACAGATGAGGAAACTCAGACAAAGGTTAAATGAGTTGCCAAAGATCAAACAGCCAGAGAGTGTCTGAGGCCACATTTGAACTTGGGTCTTTCTCACTTCAGGCTTTACCTCTTTGAACTTCTTTCTCCTCATTTATAAAGTGAAGATATTGGACTAGATGATCTCTAAAATCCTTTCCAGCTCAAAATCCTAAATATGAAAAAATATGACTCTGGTACAAATTTTTTGGCAAAACAACCTTTTTAGTAAAATTCTTATAACTCAAATTAACTTGATAGAGGATTCCTTCTTGAAACCCTCTATGTGGACTGTTTGCATTTATTGAATATGAATCTAGAGACAAATGTTATGGTAAATTTAATTTCAAAGCCCCAAATAGTCACTAATAAAATGATGACTTGTAAAGAGTCTTCCTTTTGGTTAGATATTTCTTTTTCCTCCAAGAAATGGGAAATTTCATTTCCAAATGTGCACAGTTAGTGTAGTTCTTCTTATTAGAAGATGAACAAGATTTAGTCAAAATAATCTTGGCATATATGGAGCCCTAAGCAGGAAGAAGCATGATTATAGCTATTTTCTTGGCTTTAGCAAAGTAAAAGAACAGAACTTCAGGGGATTGAAAAACAGGACAGGTAAGCTTCAATGGGTGTTTGAACTCTAGTTCTCAGCTGGTTATCTTCTTTAGGATATTAAGGAAGACATGAGTGGCATGCCTCAATACCCCATGACAGGAAAGCTTATAATCTAAGAGTTTTCTTACTTAAGTATCTGTATTTCAAAATAACATGGCCAATGTGGAACAAGGGGGAGGAGAGAAAACTTCCTTTGTGTACACTGGTTTCCCTTTGATATAAGCAGAAGGGTCACATTCCACAATTGCTCAAAGCCTGGACTACTTCCAAATTCTCAGATGCACCCCTGATTGATTTGCTGGGGAAAAAAAGTATTTAATGTGTTAAGGAGTTTTCCTACAAGCTCACAATAGGTATGAAGTTGGCTTTAGATAATCAGCTGTGATATGACATCTAAAGGTAATAAACCATGTTATCATTATAAACTAGATTTCTACTATGTATTTACTTAAATGTATACAAGTTGTTTCCCCAGTAGGGTAATAAGCTCCTTGAATGTAGGGACCATTCTGCTTTTGTCTTTGTATACTGATTACCTCACACAGTGTCTGTCATGTAGCAGGTGCTTAACAAATGCTTGATGATGAATGGATTGATTAAATTAGTCTAGTTCTGTGCTTCATGTAACAGAAAAACAGGTACATACTCCTTAAAGCCAACTCTATCGGGTTTTTGATTATAGGAACACACCACTGGGGGTGCATACAGAAAGCCTACAAGGATACATGTTATCAGTGAGCGTCATTGGCCAGAGTCTTAGCTGTCTGTTCTGATCTCTGCTAAGCAGAGACATGTATGAATGATTCCAGGAAAACTATCCCTGTCCAGAACTACAGGCTAAGACAGAAGTGCATCAGTGATTAAAAGTTGTCCTGTTTTACATTCAGAAGTGCAAAGAAAGTTGGAGCCTCTTTTTTTTTTAAATAATTTTTTATTTTTAGAAAAATTTTCCATGGTTATATAAGTCATGTTTTTTTTTTTTTTTAAGATTTTTTTTTCTTTTTTTTTTTTAAACCCTTAACTTCTGTGTATTGACTCATAGGTGGAAGAGTGGTAAGGGTAGGCAATGGGGGTCAAGTGACCTGCCCAGAGTCACACAGCTGGGAAGTGTCTGAGGCCGGACTTGAACCTAGGACCTCCCGTCTCTAGGCCTGGCTCTCAATCCACTGAGCTACCCAGCTGCCCCCATAAGTCATGTTTTTACTTTCCCCTTCACCCCCTCAACCCCCTGCCCTCCTCCGCTGTAGCCAATTCGAATTTCCACTGGTTTTATTATGTGTGGTCAGCCAAGACTTATTAACACATTATTGATAGTTACATGGGTGTGGTCTTTTCAGGTCTACATCCCTAATCATGTCCTTATCAACCCAAGTGTCCAAGCAGTTGTTTTTCTTCTGTGTTTCTACTCCTGTAGTTCTTCCTCTGAATGTGGGTAGTGTTCCTTTCCACAAATCCCTCAGAATTGTCTTGGGTCATTGCATTGCTGCTAGTACAGATGCCCATTACATTCAATTTTATCACAGTATATCAGTCTCTGTGTACAATGTTCTTCTGTGAAGCCTCTTTTTTTAAAAATTTATTTTATTTTTTAGTTGGAGCTTCTTTTTAAAACAAAAAACTTATTTAGGCAAAGCTCAGGCACCTTCAGAATACAATCATCCTGAGTCAGCCAGATAGATTTGCACCCTAAATCGGTAGCATTTCTTGGGTGACATAGGTGGGAGGTTCAGGGATTGAGTTTTGTGGGGGAAAGGGGCTCAGCTGATATTCAGGGCTATGGAATGATTCATGGCCAAAAATCAGAAACTGGTGATTTAGAACTAGAAAGGATCTGAGAGGCAATCTAGTCCAATCTGTTCACTTTTCAAATATGGAAATCGAGGCCCCCGAGGGAAGTTAACTGATTTGCTTACTGTCGCATAGTTTATTTAAATATCAGAGGCAAAATCTGAATACAGGTCCTTGGATTTCAGAGCCTGTATTCTTTCCTATATATCACATTGCCTCTCAGTTCAATTGACTGCTAAATTATTTAACTGGAATTTTATGGGATATGGGGGAATTCCATAGCTTACAAGGAAAAATTAGCAACAATTTCACATTGGGGATTTATTTGAAGAAAATACCAAACTCCCAAACCCTCACATTTATTCTAGAATCAGCACAGATTCAGGCCAAACTCCTACAGCTGTGTCTTTATGTAGCAGGTGTACTCAGAGAGGCTCCAGAAGGAGCTCTTCCTTCTTCTTATGCTACCTTAATAATGTGGAATCATATATAAAGTCCTTATTGCCTCTCTGAGAGAGACTTTCCTATTTTGGTAAATTAAGGGGTGTATCCTATAGCATGATCTTCAAACCTGGGGTCAATGCCCATGCACCAGAGTTTAATGAACTTAGCTAGAAGGGGGAAATAGTTAAAAGTTTGTAGGATTGGGGCTGCTAGTTAGCACAGAAAATAGAATGCTAGACTTGAAGTCAGGAGGACCTGGGTTCAAATTCAGCCTCAGACACTTCCTAGCTATGTGACTCTGGACAAGTCCCTTAGCCCTGATTGCCTACTCCTTGCCACTTTTCTGTCTTAGAATTGATATTAAGACAGAATGTAAGGGTTATTATTATTTTTTTAAGTTTGGGGGTTCAAAAGTCCATGCTGGCTCACATTCATGGTTAGTTCACTCACTTAGCTTCAACCCTGAGGCTGGCCTCTAAGAGGAGGCTACAGAGGAACTCAAGAAGTCCTGGAGAGAAAGGAAGTTGGACTTAGAGGAGAGATAGATCCTGACATTTCTTTAGAGAGAGGTCTAAGTAAATAATGGTCCTCTCGAAGTCCACATGGCCCCAGAAACTCTCATGTTGGAGCCGAGAGGAGTTCTGGGTCACATTGAGAGTTTTTTAGGAATGTAAATGTAAGTCTGTACCATTAAAACAATCTCAGATAATTTCTATACCAAGACAAGAACCTGATTCAAGTCTGAAGCTGTGGGAATTAGAATAAGGGAGCAATAAGGCATAGAGCCCCAATGAGAAGCAAACCTGGAACCTTATCCTTCAGTGGTATAGTACAGTGAGTCATGCGGACTGTGCACATCAGAGATAGGAAGGGTCAATTCCAGGAACCTTAAGTTCTTCCTTTGTTTGGAGAGGGACCCCAACCCTAGAGGGTCCTTATAAATCTGAAGGGACTAAGCAGAGGGAGGTGGGGATCCCAAAGGGGGAGAGTGCCTTGATTTCATAGCAGAAGTTCTCACTGGGTTTTGGTGTCACAGACCTTTTGGGAGTCTGGCAAAGCCTATGGACAATGTACAAAAGAAAACAATAAAGCATGACAAAGAATACCAACAATGCTGAAAAAGAATTTTCAAAATTATTATTTTTAAAAATCAAATAAGTTCACAGACTCCTGAGTTAAGAAACTTTGTTATCTGGCAACAGCATGAAGATGGTGAGATCTTCTGAGCAGAATGCTACAAATTTAGAGGGGAGGCTGGAAAGTTACTGGAGAGGGTCAAGGAGTTATTTTCTTGCTCTATATTCTGTTTAATTAGTATAAGGGGGTTGCAGGGGAGCCGAGAGTCCTTTTTGTATTGTGCTTACTTAAAGATGAGTCCAATTCTGATGATCCTGGAGAAACCCTGGACAGTATAATTGTTGTTTATTGTTCATTCATTTCAATTGTGTCTGACTCTTTGGGACCCCATTTGGGGTTTTCTTGGTAAAGATATTGGAATGACTTGCCATTTCCTTCTCCAGCTCATTTTTACAGAAAAGGAAATTGAGGCAAGAAGTTAAGTGATTTGTCCAGGGTCACCCAGCTAGTGCCTAAGGTTGGATTTGAACTCAGGCCTTCTTCATCCTAAGCCCTGTGTTCTATCCACTGTGCCACCTAGCTGCCCAAAGGTACAAACAGGAGTCCAATTCCTCTGGGCAACAGTCAAAGGAAAGTATGGGCTAGGTGAATACTTGGTGGTGTTATCCTAACCATGGCTACCCACAGCAGGTTCATCACTCTGCATTTTGTAGCTTAGAGAAAAGCAGATTGTGTTTGTTTTTCTTTTAAACCCCTTGATTCTTAGAATCAAGAACCATGTATATTGGTTCCATGGCAGAAGAGCAGTAAGGACTAGGCAATGGGGGGTTAGGTGACTTGCCTAGGGTCACCCAGCTAGGAAGTATCTGAGGTCACATTTGAACCCAGGACCTCCCATCTCCAGGTCTGACTCTCTATTCCCCAGCCCATTGTTTTAATCAATCAATGAACCAGTTAGGGAACGGTAGGATATAGTTTGGCCATCAGGTGGTGCTATGCTTTGTCAGAGGTTATTCATGTGCAAATATAGGCTTTGTTTGCCTGAGGATGAAGCATTTTTGCTACTGACCAGAAGGTTTCAGCCTCCTCCAGGCTACTGCACCTCTTCCCCAGCGCCTAATGCCCAGGTTCAGTATAAACGGAAGAGCCGGAGGTACAACATGCCACACACATGATCTCCCCCATCTCCTGACTTCTCACAGGTCTTCATCCTGCTCTTAAATTTGTCCCTCCTTGGCTAGCCTGTGGACTCAGCTTCCCCGCAAATTCCCACCCAAATAAAACACGTTACAAACTCCACTCCAGAGGTATTTAGTGGGAAGCCCCTAAGATTTAACCTGATCCTTGTGAGCCCCAAATACTGAGCCCTGGTTTCCAGCTAGAATCAGAGCCAGGGTTCCTTCCTAACTTTGTGTGTGTCGTGGCTCTCTTTGGTGTTCTGAAGAATCCTTTCACAAAATCATTTTTGTTGCCCTCTTTCGAAATGGAAAGAAATGCTAAATTTCAGTTAGAAGTGAGTGAAAATTAGGGGCAGTTAGATGCCTGGGTAGATGGAAAGTGGGGCTTGGAGAGAGGAGGTCCTGGGTTCAGATTTGGCCTCAGATACTTCCTGGCTGTGTGACCCTGGGCAAGTCACTTAACCCTCATTGCCATTCTTCTATCTTGGAGCTGATACATAGTATTGGTTCTAAGACAGAAGGTAAGAGTTGAACAAAAAGCGAAAATTAGGATGTTATTTTTTCTCCCCCTGAAATCTCTCCAGGGATGCCAGATTAAGAATCCCGGAATTAGAGAATGAGAAGGTGGATTAAGTGTACCTCCTTTCCTTTTACGTTTACTCATGCCCGGGTCCTCTTTTACCCCAGCCAAGGCATTTCTTTAAAGTCCATGGTAGTCAGGGAAGTCAAGTACTTCTACTTCTGATGTACTTTCAGTCTTTTAAAAACACACATTATTGACCTGCTGCATCTATTTCCCCTTCAAAGAATGGGCAGTCATCCATTTACACAGCCTACAAATCAAATGAAGCTCAAGCTTCCAAGGGCAGCCAGTGACCTCTGCGGACATGGGCTAGTGCCAAACACACACACACACACACACACACACACACACACACACACACACACACACCCCTCCATGATTAGTCAACGCCTGGGCTACAGCCAGAGGTCAGGCAGGACACAGCTGGATGCACGGTCTCAGCTTCCTGGCTTATCCTGGCGTATGATAGGGATACCAAGTACAAGAGGGTTCTGAGTGATTAATTTGGATCTAGGAGAATCGATGCTAAAACATCCTTCCTCCCTCCATGTAAACAGTCAGGGCATGATGGGTAGAGAATTTTGCAAATGGTGCCACATGGGATTCCCTTGTCATTTGGCTTGAATTGTTTTTCTTTGTTACAGCAGCATTTATTAAGCACCAACTACGTGCTAGACACCATCAAGATGGTGGCATACACTGGAAATAACTAGGGTACAGAAGTAAAGAGCATCAGCTTGGCTTGGTGGATAGAGAATGGCCTTGGTGTAAGGAAGACTTGGGTTCAAATCAGGCATCTGATACATATTAGCTGTGTGATCCTGGATAAATCATTTTATCTTTTAGTGTCCCAGGGAACTCTAAGACTGTAAGTTGCAGAGAAGGTATAGATCTGCATTGGTAGAAGGAGCTTCCTCATTGGAAGTTCCCTTAGACGAGTGAAATCTCAGGCTTGGTCCTGTCCCTATAAAGCATCCATAAAACCCTTTTTAAATAAAAAAAGGCATTGGGAAAAAAAAGGAGGATAGGGTTCAATTCTTTTCTTTTCTTCCTTTTTAAAAAAAAATTCTTACCTTCTGTCTAAGAAGGCAAACGGGGCTAAGTGATTTGCTTAGGATCACACTGCTAAGAAGTGTTGAAGGTCACATTTGAACCCAAGGCCCTCCTGACTCCAGCTCCAGTGTTCTATCTGTTGTGCCCTTTAATTCTTTTCAAAGTACCTTCTTGTGACCTCTCATGCTTTTATAACCCTGTTATTGTTCAGTGGTTTCAGTCCTGGCGGATTCTTTGTGACTCCATTTAGAGTTTTCTTGGCAAAGAATACTGGTGTGATTTCTCATTTCCTTCTCCAGATAAGGAAACCAAAGCAAATAAGATAAAGTGACTTGCCCAGGGTCACACAGTGTCTGAGGTCACATTTGAACCTGGCTCCTCCTTCCTCCAGTCCAAGCTGTCTACCCGTTGTGCCACCTGGCTGCTCTTTATAATCCTGTGAAAACCGGTATTTATCATCCTCATTTTAAATATAGGAAATGTTGGCAGAGATAATAAGTAGTTCACTCAGAGGGGTTAGTGGAATTGGGAACGGAATCCAGATTTGGTACTCCAAGGCCATGGCATTTCTTTCCTTGATGGCATAATGAATAAAGACTTGGGCTTAGGATCAGGTAGATCTGGATTCAAGACCTGCCCTCTCACACTGTATTGTATGGCCCTAGGTAGGTTATTTCCCAGAATTTATTTTTTCATCTGGGAAAAGAAGATGCTAATACTAGCTTTCCCTTCTTCCCTCCCTTCTTTCTTCCCTTCTTTCCTTCCTTCCTTCCTTCCTTCCTTCCTTCCTTCCTTCCTTCCTTC
>NW_025373292.1:0-5013 GCF_016433145.1 Gracilinanus agilis
GAGAGAGAGAGAGAGAGAGAGAGAGAGAGAGAGAGAGAGAGACTTGGTGCTATAGATGAAAGCAAATTAGTTAGTTTGAATCCCCAAAGCGTATCTCAGTTCTTTACATGAAACTTTTTGAAAAGTTTGAAAATTGGAAAATTGGTTCTTGGGCTAGTGGAGGTCATTATGGTCCACTGGCATGTTAAGGGCCAAGAGTACCTGTGTGTTAGATCTCAATGCTCCCCACAGAGCATTTCAGCATTTTCCTGGACTGTGTGATGATAAATTCCAGACAGATCTGGCATCTTGGATTACAAGTTTAGAGCCATTTTATTCTCTAGGGGAACAGAAGGTGCTAAGGGAGAAGTCAGCTCAAAGAATGGAAAGTACTTGTTGATTAGTGTGCATTCTAGGTCCAAAATAAGAAGAAAATCTTTAAGGAAGCCAAAGTGAATGCAAATAGTTATTAGCCAATTTGGACTTCATTACTTTTTCTTTTTCAACATAAATTTAATATCTTTTTTCTCATTGTATCATACTAATTTCTGGCAATGCCATCTCCCCTGCCCCCACTATTGAATCCTTTCTTTTAACGTAAAAAAATGAGGAAACATACCCCATATAATGACTACATATGACAATGTATACTGAATTCTGGTCTATCATACTCCACCATAAACATACGCTCTTCTCTTTTATGAGGAAGAAATTACAGGACTATATGTATATACACATACATATACATATATGTCAATATATGTAGTTTATATATATATTTAGGTTCTCAAAGTTTTACTTCCTTTCATAAAAATCATTCTTTAATACTATGCAAATTTGTGTTTATCTATTGGCCAACAGTTCATAGAAATCTTTCTACGTTTGTTTAAATTCCACATATTCAATTATTTAACTAACAATCCGAAAACTTTTTTGAGTAACTACATGCCAGACACTGTGCTTAGCATTGGGGGTACAAAAGTAAATGACAATCCCTGTCCTCAAGAAGTTCACAAACTAATGGAGGAAAATGCCTCTTAAAAAAATGCTGAAAGGGGGAGGGAGAGGATCATGTTGATGTGCTGCAGCCTAGATAGTGCCCTGTGTCCTTTCCTTAACTAGAGAAAGAAAGATTACCTAACGGAAATAAATAGTTCCAGAATTAATTCCATCTTTCATGAAAATGAATTTCTGGAGACCAGGTTGAATAGCAGAAGAGCTGGCAGGTGGAAAATGATAAGATGGATTCCCTGGGTCCTCTCTATATCCCAGAGGAAGAACCCTAGAAGAGCTTTCTAAAATTATCCTCTTTAATCAGAAAAGGGGAAGGATGGAGCTCAGGGGAAGGAGATATTAAGGCATGTGGATTATCAATATAGTTTAAAGATATTTTAAGGGTATAAATGACAAGATATGGTTATGGGTTGGAAAAATGGGGAGAATGTAAGGGAAGAGAAAAGAATAATAGCAAGGGCACCACTCAAAGTGTCTAGGAAGATGTTGATACCAAGAAAATGTTAGCAAACTTTAGAAAATATTAAGATTGTACAAGTGGGTTAAAATATTTGTTTGTTTGTTTGTTTCAAAATGTTGAGTTTGAGAAGCTGATGGAACATCCAAATTTGAAATATCCAGAAACCAGTTGGTGGTACTAGTCTCTAGCTCAGGACAGATAGTCAGGATTGCATACACAATTGGGAATGATGTGCAGAAATAAAGAGTGAGTGCATGGAAAATTTCATAGAACTGAGCAAGATGGAGGAGAAGAGAAAAAAGCAAAGGGCAAATCTCTGGGAGGACACACATGGGTAGTGATCATGACCTGGATGAAAAAAAGACAAAAACATTTGTGAAGGAAAGAGTAAACAAATAATAAAGAGAGAATAGTGAAGAATTCATTATTTGACATAAACTTCTGTGAAAACTAGAAAATATTATGATAGGACCTAGGTTCAGGTCAACACTTCTTACAATAAATCATAGTAAATTAAAAAGGGATATTTGATTTAGAAATAAAGGGTGATACCATAAACAAATTAGGGGAACATGGAATAGTTTACCAGTTATATCTATGGATAAGGGAAGAATTTATTTCCAAAGAAGACACAGAGATCATTTACAAAAAGTAAAACTGATAACTTTGTGTAAATTAAATTAAAAAAAAACATTTTGCAAGGACAATTTAGTGGCTCAGTGGATTGATATCCACGTCTAGAGATGGGAGATCCTGGTTTCAAATCTGTTCTCAGACACTCCATAGCTTTGTGACACTGGGAAAGTCACTTAAATCCCATTGCCAACCTTTAATGGTCTTCTGCCTTGGAACTAATACTCATTTTTTGATTCTAAGACTGAAGATCAGGATTTTTTAAAAAAAGGTTTTCCATATACTGATGCAACCAAGATTAGAAATGAACCAAAATATACTGGAGGGAAAATGTTATAGTAACTGTCTCTGACAAAGGTCTCATTTCTCAAATATGTATTTAAACAAATGGTCACGAATATGAACAGGCAGTTCCCAGATGGAAGAAATTATAACTATCTTTTGTCATATGAACAATGCTCAAAAATAACTATTAATTAGAGGACAAATTAAAACAACTGAATTACCACCTGAAATCTATCAGACTGGCTAACATAAAAAAGGTAAATGATAAATGTTGGAGGGGAAGTGGTAAAACTGGGACATATATTATACTGTTGACAGAACTGTGAATTGATCCAAATATTCTGGAAAGCAATTTGGAACTATGCCCAAAGGGCCATAAAACTCTGCCTACCCTTTGACACAGCAATACTACTACCTAGTCTATATCTTGGAAAGATCAAAAATAAGAGGAAAGGACCTACTTGCTTGAAAATATTTATAGCAGCTCTTTTAGCTTTGACAAAGAACTGGAAAGTGAAGGGATATCCATCAATTGGGGTTGGCCAGACAAGTTATGGTATGATTGTAATGGAATAGTATTGTGCCGCATTAGAAATGATAGACAAGGCAATCATAAAAACATGAAGATGCTCATATGAAGTTAGGCAAAGAGCGACAAACATAACAAGAACTTTGCACACAGTAATGGCAATAATATTCAATGATATGAATTAATTATAATCAGCAATACAAGGATCTAGGAAAACCCCAAGAAATTCATGATGCCATAGAAGAAACTGGAATCTGAATTCAGATTGAAGCATACCATTCTTTGCTCTATTTCCTCCATAAAATTTTCTCAGATATAAGCAATATATGTCTTCTTTCACATGATGAACATGGAGTTATATATTGTATGATCAATTGTTTACAATTTATATTACTTTACCTGTTTTGTTGGAGGAGGTAGAAGAGTGGGAGGGAAGGAGAGAAGGTAGATTCCAAAATGTCAGAAAAAAATTACTAAAAATTATATCAACAATTGAAGTCCACCATCTATCCTCTAATTGACCACAAAAGAACAAAAAAGTCTCACAATGGATCATGGAATGGTATAAGCAATGGAAGAAGGGGTAAAGCAGTGCTATGGGCAGTATGCTGTGAAGTGATAGCAAGGACTCATCTCACTAAAGAACAAGGAGAGTGCTGAACAAGCCTCAGCATAAACTAGATATAATACACTGCAAACAGCAAGGGAAAGAGCACAGTAAGCTAGGTCCAGTCTCAGCAAGCTAAAAGCATAAAACAACATTATATATAATAGACTGCAGTGGGAGGAAAGTAGTCCCACATAGTACAGCTATAACAGAGGCCAAGCACAACTAAGCATAGGCAGGAATGGGAAGAATTCAGCCCAATAAGGTCCAGTCTTGGCAGGATTGGGCAGACTCTAACTCAGACTAGTGAAAATAGCATCTGAACTGAATAGCTGCAAACTTCCACAAAGCAATCCAACGAGAATACCTCTGCAGAGTGCTCAGTCTGAGACTGAGAAAACTTGAGTTCATTCCAGTCAAAGTACAATTGCAGAATAGTGCTCCCTCCAATATAGGAACAGAACTAAGCTTTAGCATATATTAAAAAAAAAACTGAGGGAAAGGTAACAACAAAATGAGCAAAAGACAGAGGGAAAAGCCCAATGGTAGAAAAATATTTCACAACAAAGATGACAAAATGCAAGCTCAGAAAACACCAATACAAAAATGAATATGCATGAAGCCTCAAAGGAAAATATGAAAGGATGTCAAGACCAAAATGAATTTTTGTAAAAGATCCAAACCATTTGAAAAAAAAGAATATTAATACTGTACTGAAAGAAATTACCAAGGAAAATTGCTCTGATATTCTTGAGCAAGAGGTAAAAAAAGAAACCAAAAAAGTGTACCTATCACATCCCGAAAGAATTTCTAAATTTAAAAATCCCAGGACTAATAAAAATCCCTAAAGATACTAAAAAACAGGAGGAGCAATTATGATCTCAAAGTAAAAATGAAAATTGATCTAATTAAAAGATATTAAGAAGGAAATTATACATAGATAAAAAGAAATATAGATGATAAAATAATATCAATATTAAATGTGTATGCACCCATCTCAATCCTAAAGAAGAAATTACATGAATTACAAGAGGAAACAGACAAAAACATATGATGGTAGGGGACATTAACTTCTCCCTCTCAGTGTCAGATAAATCAAATTAAAAAAATAAACAAGAGGTGAATATAATTTTAGAAACATTAGACTTCATAGAACTCTGGATAAACTGAATGGGAATAGAAAATAAAATATCCTTTTTCACCAGTACAAGATACCTTCACAAAAATTGTTCATATAATATGACATTAAAGCCTCACAATGAAATGCAAATATATATATATATATATCAATATGTTAAAAAAAGAGAGAAATAGTAACAAGAAGTCAAGTCTACAAGTGTTTATTAAGCATTTCCTCTGTCCCAGGTAGCATGTTAATCACTGATGGAAGAAAAAGAGAGAAATTTCATACCTGTTTTTAAAGTCCCCATAGCCTAATAAGCAAATTATATACAACTTTCTCTCTCTCTCTCTCTCTCTCTCTCTCTCTCTCTCTCTCTCTCTCTC
>NW_025373293.1:0-4978 GCF_016433145.1 Gracilinanus agilis
TCTCTCTCTCTCTCCTCCCCCAAAATACAAAAGTACAATGTATTGGTTCCAAGGCAGAAGAACAGTAATAGCGATCTCTGTTTGCCTCTATTTCTTCAGTTGTAAAACAAGAAAATAATAGCACCTACCTCTCAGGGCTGTTGTGAGGATCAAATGAGATAATATTTGTAAAGTGATGATTGCAGTGCCTGGCATCTGGTAGGTGCTTATAAATGCTAGCAGTTACTACTATTAGTCTTTGTCTTATGTGATTAGAGATACTGAATATTTAGTATATATAAATTTAGTACTTTTTGCATTATTATTTATACTTTTAAGCCTTTACTCTTTTTCTTCTTCATGTCATAGGATGTCATAGGATGCTTTTTTCTTCTCTAGCAGTTATTGTCAGTGTATCATTTTTTTCCTTTTTATTAAAGCTATAAATCTTTGCGAATATAACAAAGCCATAAATCTGGTCGTGTGAAAGACGCCTCATAAAATCCGGTTTATTAGTATTCTTTGGTCATGCTTTCTCCTTTTTTCCCCCATGAATCAGTAACTCAAAACTTTAATGGGGTGGAACTGCATTTATGAAGGAAGCAATTTGTGTGCCTTTTCAGGAGAGCAAAGACAGGTGTGTCAGTCGGTCTGATGGCAGGAAGAACATGGCAGTGATAAATACAGCCACCTCCATTACCAGATTCAATTCATTAGTTTGTTTTCTCTGCTAGAATAAAGGTTAATAACAGGTTAAGCTTCCAAACTTTCTGACCAAATTTATATCTCCTTAGTAAAGGCAATGGAATGTGTTTCAGGGAGAATGCATTCTTTAAAAAATTGTGGCTATATGAAACTACTGATAATACACACATGGCCCAGATCAAATTGGTTACCATCTCTGAGTAGGGGGAAGGAAGGTGGGGAAGGGGATGGTTTGGGTCTAATAATTTTGGAAAATGTATGTTGAAAAGTATTATTACATGTAACTGGGAAAATAAAATATCTTTGAATTAAAAAAATAGGGGCAGCTGGGTAGCTCAGTGGATTGAGAGCCAGGCCTAGAGACGGGAGGTCCTAGGTTCAAATCCGGCCTCAGACACTTCCCAGCTGTGTGACCCTGGGCAAGTCACTTGACCCCCATTGCCTACCCTTACCACTCTTCCACCTATAAGTCAATACACAGAAGTTAAGGGTTTAAAAAAAATAAAAAATTAAATTAAATTAAATTAAATTAAAAAAATAGTGGAATAGGGCTAATTGTTATACTATATATTTGGGCTTGCTATGGAGAACAAGTTCTTGAAGGGCAGGTTTTCTAAACATAGTATAAATTGAGAAATAGATAGTTTGCATCTTGTTAAACTGGAGTTGAAATGAGCCACATGTTCTGTATTAAAATACAATTGGAAAAGGTTGTACTTGACTGGGTGGTGTTTTGGATGGAGGAGAGAAACCTGTGGCCAGGGAACTCCCAGCATTGTGTAACTAATATTCAGTTGCCAGCAGGACAAAACCAGTCTTTCAACAGCGTGGACATGTTTCTGTGAGTGGAAGGTGAATCTAAGAATGAATGAATTTAGAACTCTGGCTTTGGAACCCATGACTTCCCCTCTCTCTATTCCCTAGTTCATATCTTCTGGAGGAATTGGTTTTATCTTCAGTTCTTCTCATAGTCCCAAAGGCCTGAATTTTAAGGCAGGGATGCTACTAAGCAGAATCACAGCTCAGAAATACTTTACTATCCTTTCCCTTTAGGAAAGGAGGGAGGGAAGGATGAAGGAAGGAAGGAAGGAAGGAGAAAAATTTATTAAGTGTTTACTATATGCTTGGAACTGTTCTAAGTAGTTTACAAATATCTCATTTGATCATCACAACAACCATAGGATATAGGTGCTATTTTTAAAATCTGCATTTTACAGTTGAAGAAACAGACAGATGGATGTTAAGTGATTTGCCTGGGGTTATGCAACTAGTAGATGTTATAGGCATGATTTGAACTCATGTCTTACTCATGCTAAGTATAGCATTTTGTTCACTACACCATATAAGGCCTACAAAGATTTTTTAAGCCCCTTCTGTGTTTATTGGGTTCTATACTGAGGGAGATTCAAAATTTGATGTATATACAGTCTATACCTTTGAATTCTATCTTCATACCTTCAAGGAACTTAAGTCTAATAAGAAAATACAAGGTCAGTCTGGTATTTTTCCCAGGGTCATTGCCACATCTGCTATAAACCCTCAGCATTGCAATACTGCTAAGGGCTGCTCTGATGCCCTAAAATAAAAGTTGGGGGAAGTCTTTTCCCAATTCTCTTGTCTATTGCTTCACAGTCATTCAGATATCATCTTTGCATAAGAAGATCCCTCTTCCTATTCCTAGGCAGAGGTTGGGGGTGGGTGGGTGGGAAGTTCATGGATATGAGAATTTGCAAATTGTTTTCCTCTCTATTTATTTTTCTAACTTTTTTCTCTTCTTTTTATTTTAAAAAAAAATCCTTGATAAAGGAGGTGAACCTCTGTTGGAGAGAGTGAAAATACTTTTTTTAAAAGAAAAAAAACATTGATTTTTCTCCAGAAAAATGAGGGGAAAAGAGACTAATATGTTATGATTGAAAATGGCTTACCCACAAAAGAAGATGAACCCAAACTGAGGTAAGCAGAAGCCATTAGCATGGGAAATTCTACTGGCATAGTGATGTAGGACTTTTTGAGATAGGACAAGAGTAGAGTGCATGCATGTGATTTGGTTAGGAAGAATCCAGTCTTGGAGGTAAGAGATTTTGGTGTGTATGGATGGGATTTGGTGAAGCAGGAGAGTAGGGGGTTGGGAACAGACAAGTAGAAGATGGAAGGTATAGAGATTGTGGTGCACAGGTGATTGCCATTAGTATTGGGTTTTGTGTCTCCCTTGAGATAACATTTAAATGTGTGTGGGATAGTCAAAAAGGTATTTATAACAGATTGGGTTCATGACTTATACTATTCTGGTCTTTCCACACATCAAAACTGGAGAGGCAAGGAATGATAACAGCTGTTATCCTATCCATTCTAGTAACGTCATCCTGAATTACATCAGCCCAGCTTGCTTCCAGTTTACTGCTCCTACTTTGGGGTTCTAGAAGGCACTGATGAGACAACAATAACAACGATGATAATATGATCAAAATCTAAAACTGGACTATAGAGGTCATCTAGCTTACCCTCATCTTCCACGTAGAGAATATGTTTGAGCCATGGCATGGGTAGGTATCTGATCTGGGATCAGGGCTATCTCATTTTCAAGGGTGATCATAGTTTCCAACTTCATAAAAAGCAGAAGGAAGAAGAGAAGAAATGCTGGCACTGAGGAGCTGCCATGTTGGACAATCTCTCCCTTATTCCTTTATCTCTAAGAGGGATGCCAACTTCCTGCATATTAAATCTCTATATTTTAAGACTACAATAAGAGGCTCCTAATTAAAGCTGCTTTCCCTGGTTGTTCTTAAAGGGAGTATAATACTTGGCTCATTCTGGGCAGCTTAGCTCCCTCTCACCAAATACTGGTTATACATACAACAGATGATCACAAGAAGCTGGTAGGCTCCTTATCAAAGGAAACAGTAGGAGACAACCAAGAAGTAATAGATTAGATGCATAAACAAGAGTAAATGAGCTTTTTGGATGACAGAACAATCTCACTGGAGATGGAGGGAGGACACAGGCTGTGCCATTCAGTCTCTAGTGTTGTTGGTCCTACAAGGCAAGGGCTCCCTACATATCTATAGCTCCTAGGAGATCTACTTTCCATTCAAAATACACACTTGCCTCTCTCAAACTTTCTCATACTCTTTCCTGCATATGACCTCCTAAAATATGAAGTAATGCCCCTGACACATACACCTTACACAGTAGTCTCTCAGCCAGTCGTGAGCCCTGGGCCCTCAGACCTCTCCTTTTGACCGCCTAAGTTGTTCCAAGCAAGAATTGGATCTTGCCCTTACCTTTTGTTGATTATACCTCTCCGGAATTCTACCTGATGTTTTTTAAAGGTATATGTTGGGAGAATTTAGTGAGAATGCTTCCTCTACTCTACTATCTTGGTTCAACTTCCTTGAAGTTTCCCTATACACAGGCAGCACAGCACGGAGTTATGTGCCTGACTATCCTTCAGCAAACCACCCAGCCTACCTGGGCAGATGTGTGACATGCCTCCTCTGGGTCAAAACTTTTTGTAGTTTCTTGCAAGAACCAAATAGGATAAGCCTGAATCTGTAACTGCACAGCATCAACAATAATGTTAGCACTTTAAAGCAGCAAAGATGATTTCCCTGGCATCCTAGCTAAGCAAACTATGGTCCTAGTGAAAACAAATGCACATGTGTTTCAACAGCACATTAATGAGGGGTAGTTAGTTGGCTCAGTGGATAGAATCAGATGTGGAGATGGGAGGTCCTGGGTTCAAATGTGAGCTCAGATACTTTCAAATTGTGTGCCCTGGGCAAGTCACTTAACCAATTGCTCGACCCTTACCACTCCAGCTTTGGAAGCAATCCTCAGTATCGATTCTAAGACAGAAAATAAAGGTTAAAAACAAAGTTCATTTGGGGCGCATTAGTAGTATAGTCAATAGACACAGAACAACATGCCTAAGTTACATTTAGGACATAGTATATGTATAGCTCAAAAGTGCATGCATAATTGTAGTACACAGCAATCATAAACCACAAAGCAAAGCAGAGCTAGATAACTGTAATAATGACACAAAATCAGTCAGCAAGTCAGTCAACAAACATTTATTAGCACCTGATAGGTGTTGGGCATTGTACTAAGTGCTAGAGATACAAGATTGCCCACAGGCAGCTCACACTCTAATGTGGGAGATGTACAAGAAGGTTACATAGGAAATACAGAGAGTAGGCACTAGAATTAAGAGGGAGAAAGAAAGATAGAAAGAAAGAAAGAAAGAAAGAAAGAAAGAAAGAAAGAAAGAAAGAAAGAAAGAAAGAAAGAAAGA
>NW_025373294.1:0-6229 GCF_016433145.1 Gracilinanus agilis
ATATATATATATATATACCTTCAAAACATGTATTATGTAGACCTATTCATTGGATATTGCTATGCCATCAAAATGATGAATATTAAGAATGCTAAAAAACATCATGATCTACAGCAATGAATATAGAATAAAGTAAGCGAAATCAGGAAGACAGTTCATACTTTTAAAATTTTGAGCCTAGATCTGTGATTTCAATGATGTACAAGTTCTTTGGTGTGGAAATTCCTACTAGTACAGATCAGCAACTTTCTGTAACTTTTTTGGAGAATTGCCTGGAGCTCTGGAAAATTTGTCAACTTAGGTAGGATCTCACATCAAGATGAACTGAGTCTAGACTTGAGCCCAGGTATTATTGACCCCTCAGGCTTGTCCTCTATTCCGGATATGATGTTATTTTTTGTTTCATAATAGACAATGATTGGAATGACATAAACACAAAGAACTACAAAACCTCTTACTTCCTGTCCCACCCTCCCACCCCTAGAAATGATGAATTCTTTCATTTTATTGACCAAATTTGGCCATGGAAAAGATTTTAGAAAACACATCTTCCTCCCTTCATTTCAGAGAAGTCTGGGGTGGCAGAATGTAAATTCTAGATGGAGAATATATTATCAGGTTAGTTGACATGTTGGTTTATTTAGCTTAACTACTTGTTAATTCTTTCTTTTTCAGCTCTTGTTGGGTATGGGAATGTGCTATAGTGACCTTCACGCATATGAGGGGATGTTCATGCCTTTTTGTAGATGGCTTCTCTCTGTATTTTAAGACCATATACTGTTATTCTCTGGGATATCTCAGAACCTAAACAAAATTGTAGAACTCTTAGCCCCCATGTAAGGATGAGGAAATATTTTCTCTTATGATTTAGTTTTCCCTCATTCAATCTTTAGCTACAAATGTATGAGCCTAGACAAAAATCACTGTTAAAGGCTATATAATTTAGGTCAAAATGAATTGGAACAAATATATACATTTAGAATTCCAGCCAAGACTGGCCTCATATCTATCTCTTTCCTTCCACATGTTCATATTTCTTGTTTTTGTTATTCATATTTACCCACTTTATCTGGCCTTTCTTCCTCATCTGCCAGGTATAGTGAAACTTTCATTCCTTATACTTTTGAGAAAAGAATAAAATGTTTTTATCTTATTTCTATAATTCTCCCTCTACAAGCATATGCACAACAATTGTGTGTCTGAAGATGTCTAAAAGTGGGAGTGGACAAATCTCAGATTTGCTTTTGTGAAAAAGTAGCTTTTATCATTATTAATGGAAAAGTTTCCCCATTTATACTTCCTCGAGGGTGATTATTTGCTCTTTGCTGTTTTATGGGAGAAAAAAGAAAACACCACTTCTCATAGAAATCTGAGCTGATTATTCTTTTAAAACCTCAAACATCTCAATCCCTAATGATTTAATATACAATCTATATTCAACAGCTTTTAACTTTTTGTACTTATTCATTTTTACAGTAAAATATATGAAAGAAAAATATTACCTAGGTATATTACTTTTCTACTCTAAAAATCCTTATGTTTTCTCTAATTACTTTATGATGTTCTGAGAAGTAAGTTTTCTATGAACCGGTTGCCTTGGATTCTAAGATTGTTGTTTTAAACATTCAAGAAAAAAAAACCCTCAACTTTTTCAGTTAGTCACAAAATATACATTTTCTTCAATTAAAAGAGAAAAAAAAAGCATTAATGCTCCAAAGCTCAGCTGAATATTTGTATCACAAAAAATGAATAAATAGATGAGTTCAAATTGAACTCATTTTCCTGAATTACTCAGAGATGGTGGTGAATGAATAAATACCTATAGTCTCTTTTCCAATGCTGGGAACTTTGGACATTTATTTGTTCAAAGGATGACATTTGGTAGGGATAGAGGTTCTCAACAATTTGAAGGGAGAGTTCTTGTCATTTTATTATGTCTATGGTATGTGAATATGTAGATGTGCGCGTGTGTATGTATGTATGGTATATAGATCTTTGTAAAAAGCTGCAGTGGAGTCTGAAAGTATTGTATAGAATATTGAATGATTCTATATTCCAACAAAACATACAGTTGAGGCCAAATGAAAATGAGGCCATCAAACAATGAATAATTTTATAGCAATTAATATATATGTAAATGGAAGAATTATTGTAATGTTTTATTGTATTGTTGTATTGTAATGTATTATTTTTTTAAAATTTGAGGATAAATTCTCTTTTCTTCTTTCATCCAGTTAATTAATCCTATTTCTCCTTCTCAAATCCACTCCCCCCAAAATACTAATAAACTAAAATCTGAATTGAAGGAAGCCAGTTCTTGTTGTTTTGGAATCTATATTAAAAGTATTAAAATTCTGTATTAAAGGTATTAAAAGTTGCTTTATTAAAGGTAACTAAGTAACTTGTTACTTTTTTAGGTAATCTATACACAAATATAGGAATTTGGGGGAAATTTTGAAATATCCATTTTAAGTATCTATGAAATACGTTAAATATCCATGAAAAAGAGATCAAATACCAGGAGGGAGTTCTTAATGCTTCTGGACAAAAAAGGAAAATCAATACTATTGGAGTTTATAAGTCTTCTATAGTAGTTTTAGAACTTCATATAAAAGTGTCTTTCCTAGATTTTATTTCTGCTTAGCTTTGGAGATGCTCTCTTAATGCTCTTTCACATGATTTTTCAAAGATGAATATATTTTGTGAATTTTTTCTTATGTTTGTCCTGTGCATTGATAATACAGTCTGTAACGGACAATTTGTGCTATATGAAGATGTAAATTGTCAGATAAAATAGATGACCCCATTATCACTGTTTATTCTTAGGTTGCTTTAAAAGGCAAGAAAGTTAGCTGGTAGGCTTACTTGCATTCATGTGCATATTCTGCCTGACTACTTGAGGAGCCCTATTAATCTTTATTCTGTCTTCCATTTATGCCTTTTACAACTCTGGAAACATCCAGTAGTTTTAAAGACCCTGGGACCATGCCTGTCAGATGTGAATCCTAGAATGACAGGAACTTTTTACATCTACTTTTAGGTAGTTTGGATTTATTCCTTTGGAGAAGGTAATAACCCTGTAGTTAGTGAAGATTTCGCCCTCATAAATTCTTCACAACATCATTCATGGCCATAAAACCTCATAAAAGAAGGGAGGGGTAACATTCCAGATTGATGTTCTGATTCAGCACAAAACTTTTGGAGGGCCAAAATCCAAGTCCAAAGCATATTGAGAGTACAGTACTCAGGGGAACCCCTGAGATAAGCTGTCTTCTAGATTGTTTTTAAGGGACTTGAAATGACTGGATTACTACTTTATTCAATCCTCTGGGTAAATTGCCTGGACAAAAAGGATTGTAAGAAGGGGGTAGAAGATAGTTGGGGTGTTCTCTGGTAACCCCCTTCACTGACTGGATATGGGCCAAAGATATTCACATCACCCCTCCTTACTAGGGAGACACTCAGGGTTGTTTCACGAGAGGGGTTCCCCAATATGGATAAATTAGGATTGAGAGGTTAGGGGAAGATGTTATCTATTGAATGAACCCTTAAAGCCCCCCAACAATAGCTCAGAGCCGGGTTAAATTAAGTCAAACCTCCCCACTGCCAATAGTTGAGAGTAGTTTAAAATGGTGAATAATCCACCTTCCTCCCACAACCCATGAAGAGATTGTCTCCCTCCCAAATTCGATGCAGTCCAGATCTGACTCAAATTTCCAAGATGGGGTTTATTCAGGTATAAAACAATTCAAGGGTAAAAGAAAGGGTATCAGGAAAAAGGGTGAGGTTGATTTCTAAATTCTAGTATTGGTCTCTCCCAGGGTTGGGCAGTAACAGAGATTTCTTCTGTAGTTTTTAATCTCAGTTAACTGACTCAGACCCCAGTAAAACTCCTGCCTAAAGAGGGAAAGTGGTAATCCAGGTTCTAGCTGGGTTGGTTAGCCCTCAGGGGCCGCTCTCTCCCACCAGAGTCTTGGCTCCCTGGGCAAAATTGAGGAACTGCAATATATTTCTTCAATGGTGTTCAATGAAGTTGAAAGATCAATTTGGCTGTTTGCAGGAGTTGAAAAGTTTCAGGGAAATTCTCAGATTTGGGGGTTTGAAGTGCTCCAGGTCCCACAAGATCTCTCCTTCTACCCCCCTGTCCCTCCAAAATTGAGAGAACAGAAAGTGTGTCTGTTGGAATCTTCCCACAATCCTCAGCTCTCCTGCTAACTGTCATTCTTCCTGGGTTCTCAATATTCCATCAGAGAATTTTCAAAAAGCAGGCTTGCTTGACCTTTTTCCAAATCTTATCTAGTCTGTTACAGGATGAACCCCTATTAGAAAGTGTATGTCTGTGTGTGTGTGTGTGTGTGTGTGTACATTTATTTTCTGTCTCCCTCTCCTACTTTAAAGAAAAATATAGGTTGGGAGGATAGAGGAGGATAAGAATTGTAAAATTTCACTGAAAAAAAGAGACTCAGAGATGAGGAAATATCCTCTCCCAATACAAATTGGCATCTATTCTGTAACTTGTGGAATTAGAAAGAGAAAGATATAGGATAGAAAGACAGAGGATAGGGATATTTTTCTGTGATTTCATTTAAAAATGGGAATGCCAGATGAGAAAACTTTTATGAATTCAGGTTGGCATCTACTTTGCAATTTATGATCTTAAGGAATTGCAAATAATACAAAGCATTTTAGTGACTTGTCCAAGGTTACACAGTCAATAAGTGTCAGGGGCAGGTCTTATGCTTAGTTCTTTCTTGTTTCAAGGCCAGATTTTACCCACCTCCCAAAGAAAAATATATTGACAATGAAAGAATGTCCTGTAAACAAATATTTGGAATCTTCCAAAGAATTCTAAAATTATTTGCAGATTATTCCCAAATGCTTTTAACACAGTACATTACAAAATAAACAATGGACACTGGCTTGTTTCAATTCTGATTTTATTTATTTTGTTTGTTCGGTGAGGATGCCTTTTTCTGCTTTAAGCCACTAGTCAATAGCACGGAAATACAAAAGAGAATTTATCCTCAGATTAAAAAATTATTTATAGAGTTTCTGTCCTTTGCACAGATATTAATAAATTTAAAATTGCTAATTGCTTTTTGGATCATTTTCCTTGATGAGATCATCAAAGCGTAAGGAAGTGTAAGGAAGAAAATAAGGATTTATTGAGCACCTCTTTTATACTAAGCACTGTATTAAGTGCTTTATGTGTGTTATTACATTGAATAATTGTCATGACAACTCTGTAAGTTAGGTATTATTTTTAACCATATTTTACAGTTAAAAGATCTAAGCCAGAGAGAGATTAAGTGATATAGCAAGGTCTCAGGATTAGTAAATGTTTGAGTCTAAATTTGAATTCAGAGTGCCATCACTCTATTCACTGGGACATTAAGCTACCACAAAGGACTTCATTTATTGGTTCAGGTACATCTCTTATGGGAGTTAGAGGCCAGTGCATAATATGATCATATCCAGCCACTTTCACTTTGAACAGAAGTAAAGGTATCTGGTTTAGACAGATCTTAATTCAAACCCATTGCCCTACATCTGGTTCTTATTTCTGTTACTTACCAGAATGGAGCTGGAGGACTTAATAAAACCCATTTATCCCCTTTTTATATTTTTCTTAACTATCTGCCTTTTGGCATCCGATCTTAACATTCATATGTAAAGGCTTTCCTCAAAGTTACCAATGATCTCTTAATCATTAAATTTGGGGGCCCTTTTAGTCTATCATCATCTTTGTCAATTTTTCTGTAGCCTTTGACAATAGCAATCATCCTCTTCTGATAAATCCTCCCTTCTTTCTAGATATTTGTACTATAATTCCCACTAACTCTGGGAATCCCTTAAGTCTGTTCTGTTCCCTCATTTCTTTTCTCTCTCTACTCTTTTGTTCGGAAATCTGATTATCTCCCATGGATTCAATGGTCATCTCTGCAAGTAATTTCAGGTCTATCTCTGACCTTCAGTATCTCATCTCCAACTGCCAATGGGATATCTAGGAATTATTTTCCAGTAGATATATTAAAGTCAACTCTACTGGTCCCCTATTACATTCAGGATCAAAAGTAAATGCTCCATTTGGTGTTCAAAGACCTTTAAAACCTGATTGCTACCTATCTTTTTAGTTTTCTATTATAAATAGAAATATTCCTATATAAACAAGTTTATATAGATTTACGTATTTTATTTATTATTAAATATCAATAATGATATATATAAT
>NW_025373295.1:0-3491 GCF_016433145.1 Gracilinanus agilis
CTTCTCCCTTTCCTTTCCTTCCTTCCTTCTTTCCTTCCTTCTTCCCTTCTTTCCTTCCTTCCTTCCTTCTTCCCTCCTCCCTTCTCCCGCTCCCCCTCCCTCCTTTTCTCTCTCTTACTCTTTCCTGGTCTGTGATTCTATCTATGTCTGTCTCTCTTTCTCTACCTTCCTTTCTTTCTTCAACCTGTTTTATTTACAACACAAGCTAAATTGCCTACTTTGCCCCTTCTTAGGTATCTTTGTGGCCTCTGGATCCTATAAGCTTACCATATCAACAACAAATTCAGTGCATATACCTAATTGGCTTAGCCTATTGCAATTAGGATTCCCAAGATCCAGAGATCCACCATTTTCAACCTCCCTGGTAGCAGGAATTACTGACATGTATTTTTGATGACTATTACAATCCCACTGCTTACAGAAAGAATATTACAATTTTCACATCATTAAAATATGTATTGGCATGGACTGTCTTTCTTTTTACTTGTATCTAAAGAACTTAACACAATGCTGGCCAAGGACCAAAAAAGAACCCCCCTCCCCAAAAAAAAGCAACCCACAACACTGAAAAAATGTTTATTTCCTTCTTTCTTCACTCTTCTTCCCACCTTTTTGATATTGGATAGGGGAAGCTAGGTAGCTAGATCTAGTGCTGGGATTAGTCAGGAACTCTTATCTCTATTAGTTCAAATCCAGTCTTGGATACTTACTAGCTATGTGATCCTGGACAAGTCACTAAACTGTGACTGCCTCAATTTCTTGTCTATAAAATGAACTGGAGAAATAAATGTCACACAAGTCACTCTAATATCTTTGCTATCTAGTACCTTTGCTAAGGAAACTCTAAATTGGGTCACTAAGAGTCAGACATGACTAAAAAACAAGATTGTTCTGAGCTCTTTCCTCCCCTTTCTTCTTTCCCTCTCCTACCTCTCTTTAACACACTTCTGCCTTCTTTCTCCCTTCAACTTCTGCCCTTCCCTGTCCTTCTCTTCTGCCTTTTATTTCTGACACCACATGCTAGACTTTAAGTGAAAGCCTCACCTGATTTGCTACCTCTACCTATGAGAAATGTAGATGCTTTTTGCTGAGAGCTCAAAGACTGTCTCAATTATTTTATTTTAGAAAGACATGATGGTCACACACACACACACACACACACACACACACACACAGTAATTGAACTAGGAATAAAAACCTCTTTTTCCAATAGAAGAGAAGTCTGTCTCTTCCCAGAGCCTTAAATACAAAGGCTAAGGTTTTTTACAACATAGACCAGTCAGTCAGCTAATTAAACCCTTTGGGCATTTGAACTCCTTTCCCTCTGTTAGCAGTATCCATGACCTTACTTCAAAACCTCTATGTGACATAGGGTTAGAAGTCTCATTTAACTCTCTTCACTTTCTGGTTGTCAATGTGCATTTCGACCCACCCCCAAAGATACTTCTTTCCAATAAACTGCAACAAATTATATTACTCTGTAGGTACCCAAAGTGCTCTGTATCACCCACGAAATTTTATGTAAATGAATGTAAAGGGAAAAATAAAGCAAAGAGGGGCTAATAAGTAGTTGTCTATATCTCTGTGCCTTTGTACAAAAGACTCTGGGAAAGTGTGCCCATGAAAAACTCTCCCAGGCTTTGGGACACATAATATTGTATTATTTTCTTATTTAAAAAAATTAAAAGCCTTCTTCTGATCCCTGGTTATGGTGCCAAGGTGACTGACCTCTAGTTGTCAAAAAACTGAGAAATTCAAATAAAAGTACAAAATCACAATAGACTCAAAAAGACAAATCAACATTTCAGTGAGTAGTAAAAAAATCATTGAAATCCAAATCCATTGATGTCTTGTAGTATATAATACTACAAAATATTACAAATACAAGTTTGGATTTGAACTCAGTTCTTCCTGAATGCATGTACAGCATTCAATCCATTGACCACCTAGGGGCCTGGCACCTAGTGGACATTAAATAAATGCTAGTTGACTTAATTTGACTAAGACTAAAAGCTTCAGAGAAGGAGTCAACCTATTTTGGCAAAAGAAATCTCCCTGTCCAAGAATGCCTTGGATCATTGACATAAAAGGTGTCATCCCTATCTCTAGTTCTAGTTTTTAGTAGAATAAGTCCTACTCAATTGTTTAATTGTGACATGGTGTTAAATTGAGATTTTCAAAAGCTCTGTCAGCAGAGCACAACTTTCTCATGTCCTTTCAAGTTAGAATATCTTAAAGGACAAATCTTATGATCGAAATAGTTGATGGCAGAGTTGTGAGGATCAAATGAGATAATTGGTTCTTAGTATAATAATGGGCACAATATGAATGCTTATTGCCTTCCTTTTCCTCCCTTGAAATAAGCAATAACAGAGCCAAATTTAGAAAAACTCACCATCAGATCAGACTCACTCATTACTTAAAGCATGGAGAGAAGATGAACTTTTTTTTCAGTGGGGGTAATTCCAGAAGACCATCAGGTAAGTGGTATAGAAATTGACACCTATATTTATGGACAGAATTTAGCAATGAACTCATAGATCTTTGAACCATCAATTTGCTTAAATAAGTAAATTATTAAATCAAAGTAAGCTGCTTTGATATCCTACTCTTTTAATCCTCTGATTTTTCCTTTCCTTTCTAGTCTCAGAGATCTTGGGAATTTTGTCATATGTCTAGGCTCCAAGGAGACTAATTCAATATTGTTAAATAGTTTAATGAAGTTCTAATACTTGCTTGTTCCATAGATGCCCAATCAAATGACTCACTTGATCTGGATTTTATTGTAAATATCCTGCTCCCTGTGGGTGAATTCCTCACTGTAAGGTTAGCTTCCAAATTGAGTCAAATGTCTGGGTGGTACTTTGGTTATGCAGAAAGATTAATCATCACTGAATTTATTTTAATTATTTCTGAAAATTGAATTGCAAAACGGAACAAGCTAGTCTGAAAAGTATGAATCCCAAGTTTCTTTTGAAATCAATTTCAATGGTAACTTTCATGTGGGGGTATTTTTTTTAACTCTTTACATTCTATTTGAACAAGTTGTGATTTATGATTGTAATACTATTGTGCCATAAGAAATGACAAACAAGACAATCACAAAAATACCTGGAAAGACTTATATAATACAAATGAAGAGAACCAGAACATTGTACACAGTATCAACACTAGTGTATGATGATCAACTATGAATGACTTAACTATCATCAACAGGGCAAGGATCCAGAACAACTTCAAGACACTCTGACAAAAAACAGATATCCACAATCATAGAAGGAACAGATGGAATCCAAATGCAAACAGAAACATACGTTTCTTTACTTTATTTCCTCCATGTATTTTTCTCTAGAGTAAGCAATATGTGTCTTGTTTCACAACATGACAAACATGGACTTACCTATTATATTATATGTAGAACACACACACACACACACACACACACACACACACACACACACACACACACATATATATATATATATATATAA
>NW_025373296.1:0-5468 GCF_016433145.1 Gracilinanus agilis
GAGAGAGAGAGAGAGAGAGAGAGAAATCTGATAAGAATTTAAGAGCTGGAACAGAGGGGCCTTGGAAGTCACCAAGCCCAGCCCTCTCCTTCTGTAGATGAGAAAAATAAGGCCCACAGGTGAAGTGATTGATTTCAAATAGCCTAGCTTTAAAGAGCCAAAGCTGTAGGGTTGGAACTCTGGGGTTCTTTTAATTCCTAGTCCAGTGATTTTTTCCACTAGATGACTGATTATAGAGTAGGAAATTTTCCCATTAACTGCCAGAGGATGTGGTTCCTTTGGAATTCACTCTGGGACACATCATTCAAAATTTTGGAATATTCATTGAAGATGGTTAGGTATAAAGAAGCATCATGTCCTAGAAATATTCCACTTCTGATTAAGTCATGTCTCCTTTTAGGGCTTTTTCTGAAACCTCAGGTCTCATTTTAATCTAATTCTACAAAAAGATAGCAAATGGTTTCTCCTTTTTCCTGCTCCACTTCCCTAGCTCAGGTCTAAAAGTCTATAGGAGTCTGTTGTTATTATCATTATCATCATCATTCCTAGGCTATTATATTCAACACTGTTATTTCATTGCTTTTTATCAGTTGAATTCCCTGGAATCATAGGATCATAGTTAGAAGGAAGCTCTGAAGTTACCTAGTCCAACTTTCTGTTTTCATAATTGAGGAAATTGGGGACAAGAGAAATTAAATGACTACTACAAACTCACAGACTGTATATGGTAGAGCTGAGAGCTAAACCCAAGATCTGAAATACTTTCCACTGAATCACACCATTTTCAGAGAAAAAAAAGGTGCAAATCCCCTCCCCACACCCATGGTGTCTATATCTTAATTTCTTGGGGTCCCAGTTTCCTCCTCTGTAAAATCAGGGATTTGGACTTGATTCTAGCTCTCAATCTATAACACTGTGATCTATGCATAGTCATATGGAGTGCTTAGCCCAGTGCCCATCCCATATTAAGCGATTAAAAATGTTGGTTGATTGATATAAAAACAAGGGCTTCTCTCTTTCTTTATTTTCTCCTTCCTGAGCAAACTTTTACATTTCTTTTAAAAAAAATTTTAAAGCCTAATATCTTTTATATATATCCTTCTATATTAATTTTATTTGTCACAGGGCTAGGCAATGGGGGTTAAGTGACTTGCCCAGGGTCACACTGCTAGGAAGTGTCTGAGGACAGACTTGAACTCAGGACCTCCTGTCTCTAGGCCTGGCTCTCAATCCACTGAGCCATCCAGCTGTGCCAAACTTTCACATTTCTTAAAGGAGAGTTTAATGATAATCGCATCTGATTGTCCAGATGATGTGCTGAAAACTTGATGACATCTTTAGAGGAAATATAGCTCTTAAAAATGACATGTATTTTGGTCGCTGAGTTCCTGCTATTTTGTTCTAATGTCTTTCTGTACAGTAGCATCTTAACATTATTTTTTCAAGGCACAGCAGACCAAAAAGTCAATAAACCAGGCATACCTTTTGATCCAGTAAGACTACTACTAGACCTGCATTCCTAAAAGATCCCAGAAAATGAACCATCTATACTATATTATTTACAATATTTATAACATAACATATTAAAATATAAATATTTTTATCAATCCTTTTTTTGTGGTAGTCCCAGTCTGGAAACTAAGGCAAATATTTACCTATTTAAAACAAATTATGATATGTGAATATTATTGAACCAAAAAAAAACACCTTAATACGGGTTTCTTGAATTGAATTGTTATGAACTTACGTGTATAATCTTATGTTATAAATGTCTGAACCACTAATCTGCTGCAGACTTTTTTTGGAAAGAGAAGTGGGGTATAGAATAAAATAATGTGGAACGACTGGAAGAAAAATCACTGTAGACTTGAAGGCGTCAACTTCATAGGAGGTTAAATGCGGAAGACATAAATATACTAAAACCTTATGATCCCAGGAGGTAGTAGGATGAGGTATTTCTGTGCTGATTAGGATGCCCAAATGCTATTCATCATCCTTTACTGAAATTCTTCTGGGTCCTCCTTATAAGTAACCTCTTGATTCAAAATCCAAATGCATTATATTTTTTGCTATTTGCTTTAAGACCCAAATATATAATTTCTCTTCCCTTGAAACTCCTCTAATTCTATTCACATTATGGAAGAGGCAGTGTTGGTGTAGTGAAGGGGATTGGATGTTGGTTAGACTTTTGAAAGGGCATTAAATTTGGAATCATGATGTCTGAGTTCCAAGCCATTTGCTGATACTGCCTTTTCAGCTATAGATAAGCGATTTGACCTCTTATGCCGCAGTCCCTCATTTGTCAAATGAAAAGCATGGACTAAATGGTTTCTGGAGCCTCTTTCATCACAAGATGCATGATCTTATGACTCAGAAAATCTGGGTCCAAATCCCACCTTATAATCCTTTGAGTCAAAGATTTAGGACCTTGGAAATCATCAAGGCTGACCCTCTCATTCTATGGATGAGGAAATTGAGGCTAAGGGAGAGAGGTGACCCCAGGCAAGTTATTTAATCTCTCTGAGTTTTCATTTCTTCATCTGTAAAATGGGCATCATAATAGCATCTGCCTCTTGCAGTTGTTGGAAGACCCAGTGAGATACTGGATCTAAAGCATTTTTCAAATCTCCCATTACCATATTAGTGCCAATTATTTGCTTTTCTTTCCTCTTCCCAGCATATATGATCGTTGGTTTCACTTTTCTCAAACTGAGTTTTGTTCTATTAGAGCTCTGCGAGGATCAAACATTAATGCCAGTGAAGTCTGAGGATTTTGAAATAGGAAAAGGAAGACTGAGCTACCAGTTTCTCCTGGCATCTTGTAGCTTTTAAGCTAATTTAAAAATTTCTCCTATTGTTAAAGCCTCTTCTTTTAGTTGTCTTCCTCTTGGTCTGGTTTCCTGTCAGTCATGAACATTTTTGACTTATCATTGACTTCTGAAACAATTCCAGCAGAAGGACTAGGTATATCTCTAATGGAAAGAAGAACCAATGTTATGTCGATTGGATGAGCTGGAACATTGGTTTACTCACCCATAAAACGTGAGATACAGGAAGCCAATTCTCTTGCCGAGTTTAGCGACTTCTCCTCGTTGGGCAGCAGCTCCAGTTAGTCTCACGATGCCGATTTTCTTAAGAGTGGACAGCCAGTTATAGGCATGCTCGTCACTCGTTAAAACATCCTCAAAATCCAGAGTGGGAAGGTGGCGATTCGAGCCCCAATATTGACATTCTGATGATCAAGAAAAGGTAGTAAAAATGTTATTACTAGTAATATTCATTCATGTTCTAAATAAGGTAAAGTCATCCTTATTAAACCAATGGGATGGCAACCTCGAGAAGTGGGTGGCATCAATCATCGCCCTTCTTTTACCAATGAGGAAGCGGAGACCCACATTAACAATGTGACTTTCCTGAAGATTCCCAGATAGTAAATGACAGACTATGGAACTCAAGACATATCTTTGGACTCCATGACTTCTGGTGACTCGGGGAGGTGAAACGTGTACTACAAGATGGAGTGCACAATTGTAATTGGAGGTAAAAAAAATAGACTATTAGGAAACTTCTGAGGAAGAACTTAGTTTTTAGATGTTGGCCTTTCTTAGGGGATAGAAGCTAACTAAACTAAAATAAAAAACACCTTACTTTTTGTCCTAGTAACAAGTCTAAGACCTGATCAATGATGCAGGTGAAACCCAGTGGAATTGTGTGTCAGCTATGGGGAAAGGGGAGGTTTAGAGGGGAGGGAAAGAACATGAATCATGTAACTATGGAAAAATATACAAATTATTTTAAATAAAAATTTTCAATAAAACAGTCTAAGACCAAAGGGCAAGGGCTAGGCAAAGAGGGTTAAATGACTTGCCCACGATTATATATGTAGGAAGTATCTGAGGTCAAATTTGAACCCAGGCCCCCCTGACTCCGGGCTTGGTGCTCTATCCACTCTGCTACTTAGATGCCCTGAAACTAACCAGAATTTATGGATGATGTCCATTATGACCGAGAGAGTCATTTGTACTTGGCTAGTATATCAGTGGGACATACTTTCAAACTCTGAGCCTCTCATGTGCCTGACATCTGCTCAGAAATATTTCTGAATATTTCTACTTTATTTACTGACTAGCTATTTTATAGCAAAGAGCCTGATAAAATCAATAGGGGAACACCATTTGAGAAATGGGAATGAGAAAGGCAAAGGAAGAACATATGGTTCTCATTAGAAGAGAGACAGATCTTTCTCCAGCCTCCTTTTTCTGAAAAAGGGCTTCCTCAGAGCTCAGTAGAAGCTGCCTCAGAGGGAGGGTAGAATGAGAACCTAGTTCTAGGACATTAATAGCTCTTGGGCTTTAAACCAATGAAGTGGGCTCTTGCTGGCAGCATCACAGAAGATAAAAAGGATAAATAATGGAAGGCATTGATGCTCAACTGCTCCTAATTTAACAATGTTTAAATTATTCAGTAGGATTATTTACTAAAGAAAGACAAAAGTAGGGGGTAGCTAGGTGCTCAGTGGTTTGAGATGGGAGGTCCTGGGTTCAAATCTGACCTCTGACACTTCCTGGCTGTGTGACCTTGGGCAAGTCACATAATCTCTCTAGCCTAACCCTTACCACTCTTCTGCCTTGGAATCAATACACAGTATTAATTCTAAGACAGAAGGTAAGAGCCTTTTTGGGGTTTGTTTTTGTTTTTTAAATACATGTTCTCTTTAATTGTTTTTTTAACCCTAATATCTTTTATATATATCCTTCTATATTAATTTTATTTGTTACAGGACTAGGCAATGGGGGTTAAGTGACTTGCCCAGGGTCACACAACTAGGAAGTGTCTGAGGCCAGATTTGAACCTAGGACCTCCTGTCTCTAGGCCTGGCTCTCAATCCACTGAGCCATCCAGCTGCCCCCTGTTTTTGTTTTTTAAAGAAAGATGAAAGCAAACTTTATAAAAGACTTTCTGAATTTCAAACTAGTGTTTTGAAAAGAAGATGGAACAGAAAGGAAATCAAATTTTGCCAAAGGAAATAACTCAGATATTAACAACCATAGTCAGGAAGGATATCATTCCACATTATTCATTTTGGTTTCTAGTTTTCATTCACATATTGCTATAAAGTTAAAACCCACCTTAAGTGGGAGGCTAAGTGTTCAGGATTTCATAATCAGTGTCATATAAACCTTTTTTTAAAAACACTTGGAATCTGTGTCATATTAAGGGAAAAGATTCATAATTCAGGAATAAATAACGAACCAGTCTCATCCTACCAGAGATCCTCACTTTTCCCAAGTTTGCCAGGAGGAAGAAACAGCTAATTCCTTCTTTGAAAGGAGTCAAAAACCATAAAACCAGAGAAAGTTCAAAGGCTCCCAGTCCAAGGAACCTTTCTATTGTCATGCTGTACAAAGACATCAAGAGATAGGGGGTGCTGGAGCTAAGATTGAACTGAACCATTTGGGGAGCTGATT
>NW_025373297.1:0-7324 GCF_016433145.1 Gracilinanus agilis
ATATATATACCTCAAATGGACCTTGGAAACCATGTTTAATTCAGCCCCATTACATTACACATGGGGAAACTGAGATCCAGAGAAATTAAAAGGCTTGTCCAGAGCCACCTAACTAAGGAGTATCTGAAGGAGAACTTGAATTCAGGTCTTCCTGAATCTAAGCCTATCTATTAGAGCACCGTTGTGAGGGACCTTTCTGAAGTTCTGAATATCTGGACTTTTCCATTAATATGCTCTTTTAAAAAACCCTTAGAATTGATACTAAGTATGGATTCCAAGGCAGAAGAGAGGTGAAGGCTGAGCATTTGGGATCACCCAGTTAGGAAGTATCTGAGGTCAGATTTGAACTCAGCACCTCCCATTTCTAGACCTGGCTCTCTATCCACTGAGCCACCTTGCTGTCCCCTTACTATCTCTCTTTTATTTTTTTTTATTTTTTTTATCCCTTACATTCTGCCTTAGAATCAATATTGTGTATTGGTTCCAAGACAGAAGAGTGGTAATGGGTAGGCAATAGAGATTAAGTGACTTGCCCAGGGTCACACAGCTGGAAAGTGTCTGAGGCCAGATTCAAACCTAGGATCTCCCATCTCCAGACTTGGTTCTCAATCCACTGAGTTACCCAGCTGCCCCCACTATCTCTCTTAAAAAACCCTTACCTTGCATTTTAGAATCAATACTGTGTATTAACTCCAAAGCAGAAGAGCAGTAAGGGCTAGGCAATGGGGGTCAAGTGGCTTACCAAAGGTCATATGGAGCTAGGAAGAGACTGAGGTTAGATTTGAACCCAGGACTTTCTGTCTCTAGGCCTGACTCTCAGTCCATTGAGGCATTACCTGTACCCTTAAAGCACTCTTTAGTTGATTTCTTTGGAGAAAATCAGACATGACACACTTTCCCTGCATCACTTGTGTGAGTAAGCTCAGAATTTTTCCTTTGGGATTTCTTCAGGTGCCTTGGGCAGAGAGAGTTAGAGCTAAGTCTTGTTATACAGAGCATGGAAAGGATATGATTCCCTTTGTTTTCCTACTCCAGTCTTGCCTTAACTGGTGTTGAATGCTGGACAGCTCCTTTGAAAGTCGTTATTACTGAGAAGAAATTATATAGTTAATTAGTTGTCAATGTGCTGCCAATTATTAGAAAACCATAGCTTTAGAACACAAAGTACCATAGAGGTCATCTAGTATAATCAGAAAGATTTGGGTTCAAATCTGTCCTCAGGGGCTTAGAAGCTGTTTGACAAGTCACGTAAACCTGTCTGCCTCAGCTTCCTCATCTAGAAAATGAGAAGGAAATGGCAAACCACTCTAGTACCTTTGCCAAAAAAACCCTAAATGGGGTCATCAAGAGTTAGACATGACTGAACAGTGATGGAAGAACAACAAAGTGTAACCTCATCATTTTACAGAAGGGGACACTGAGGCCCAGAGAGAGGCGAAGTGTTTAGAATCAAACAATAAGCATTTGTTAAATGAACTGGAGGAATTCCATGTGAACTGGGAGTTGATGCAGAGTGAAAGGAGCAGATCCAGGAGAACCTTATACACAGAGACAGATACACATTGTGGTACAATAGAATGTAATGGCCTTCTCTACTAGCAGCAATGCAAGGATCCAGGACAACTCTGAGGGACTTATGAGAAAGAACGCTACTCACATCCAGAGAAAGAACTGTGGGAGCGGAAACACAGAAGAAAAATAACTGATTGAACACATGGGTTGATGGGGACATGATTTGGGATGTAGACTCTAAATGACTCCAGTGCAACTATCAATAATATGGAATTAGGTCTTGATCAATGTAACATGTAAAACCCAGTGGAATTGTGCATTGGCTACGGAGAGGGTGGGGGGAAATTTGACGGGGAGGGAAAGAAAATGAATCCTGTAACCATGGGAAAATATTCTAAGAAATAAAAAATAGAAATACAAAAAATAAAGAATAAAAAAGCATTTATTAAGTACTTGCTATGGTCCAGGCACTGTGGATACCAAAGAAGGGCCAAAATAGTTCTTGCCTTCAAGGAACTTACATTCCAATGGATGATATGACACGGAAATAAATAGATATAGACAAGGTATATGGTTCATTCATCATTTTATTTTTTAAAATTATAATAAGGGTCTTTAATCAAGGCAGGAAGATTATAATCTGGGAAGCCACACAGAAATGTAGTACTGGGACTTCTGTATCCTTTATTTTGATGGGATGATATCTTGACTTGCTCGAGAATTGGATTTAAATGAGGCAGAATTGCACAAAGTCATTAGCCTCATTTCCCCTTCCAGTCATCAAAGTGTAATGGCAAGATGAAAATTAGAATGACTGACAATGGCTGGAGATCCAGTGGATGACTGGCATCTTACCAAGCTCAGAACACTCCAGAACACCTGCTTCAGCCGCCTTCATGGCCATTGAAACAAATTTTTCTCTTCTACCCGTTCCGCTGGGGGAAGCCTTCAACTGCTTGGGGTTGTGAGAATTTATTTTTTCGTATACTGTATTAATTCTTATAGCAGGGCCCTGGAATAGAAGAGTTCCTGTATATTAGGGAGAATTACTGTGTATTCCTGTGTCTGGGATCTGGATCAGAGATTCCACCCAGTCACTTAACCCCAATTGCTCTTCTGCCTTCTGAGACAGAAAGTAAGGGTTAAAAAAGCTGGATGATTGGGAGCTGGTTTGTTCTTTGGACAGAAATAGGGAAGTTCAGAAGAGGGAAGGATTTGAGAGAAAGTGAACGAGTTCTGTTTTGGACATGTTGAATTTGAGATCTTGATGGGACATCCAGTTTGAGATGGCCAAGATGAAGCTGGTGATGAAGGATCTAGGTCTGGAAATATAGATCTAGGACTCATCTGTATAAAGGTGAACATTGAACCCACAGGAACAGATGAACTCCCTAAGTGAGAGAATAGAGAAAAGTGAAGAGCAGACCTTTGGGGGAAGCCTACTGGTTAGCAAGTATGACATATATGAAGATCCAGCAAAGAATACCTAGAAGGAGCAGCTTGATTGGTGGGAGAAGAAACAAGAGTGAGCAGAATAATGAAAACCCAGAGATGAATGAGTGTCTAGAAGGAGATGGAGAACAGCAATCATATGCTGCAGAGATATTAACAGTAATAGCTAACTTTATATAGCACTTACTATATGCCAAACTTACAATATGCCAAACTATATGCTAAACACTTTACAAAAATGATCTCATTTGATCTTCACAACAACCCTGGGAGATAGGTGCTATTATTATCCTCATTTTATTGATGAGGAAACTGAGGCAAACAGAGGCATGGTGACTTGTCCAAGGTCACCCAGCCGGTGGGTTTCAGAGGCTAGATTTGAACTCATCTTCCTGTCTCCAGGTCCAGCACTCTATTCGTGATGCCACCTAACTGTCCTAGATGTTAAAAAAGGATTAAGCTTGAGAAAAGGTCACTATATTTGGCAAGAAGAGACCATAGCTAACTTTAGAGAGAGCATTTGCAGTTGGATGTTGAAGTTGGAAGCCAGATTGCTAAGCATTTAGAAGAGAGAGGAGAGGAAATGGAGGCACCAAGTATAGATGGCTTTTTCAAGGAATTTAAGTGAGAAAGGAAGGTGAGATGTGTAATAATAGCTAGCAGGGCTGCCAGGATCAAGTGGGTTTTTTAAGATGGGGTAGACATAGATATATTTGGAGGCACTAGAAAAGGAACCAGTAGATAGGGAAAGATTTAAGGGAGAGTATGGATGATGGTAAGGGCAATCCATTGGAGAAGTCCAGAGAGGATGGGATCAAGGGTGCATACAGAGGACTTGCTCTTGACCTCTTCTTTTAAAACAGGAGCAAAAGAGGAAATAGTGAGGACTGATTTCATTGGCATAAATTTCTTGGTGAACCCAGTAAGCAAGATTTCATGGTTTCCTCTGGTTCTATTCTGCTTTATATGAACAAGAACAAAAGAAGCAGATGGTGGGAGTAATTTGGCATTGGCTTTTAACAAGAAATGAGTGCTA
This sequence comes from Gracilinanus agilis, assembly GCF_016433145.1. NCBI lineage: Eukaryota > Metazoa > Chordata > Mammalia > Didelphimorphia > Didelphidae > Gracilinanus > Gracilinanus agilis. The sequence goes on from NW_025373297.1 coordinate 4,001, forward strand.
ATAGGAAAAAAAGAGCAAGAGATTCAAGAGCAGATAGATGTTAGGGTAGAATTGAAGGGATGAGGGGTTGAGATTAGAAAAGGAGAAGAATGTTAACTACAACAGGAGGTAACGACCTGGGAAAGAATCAGAGCTGGAAGAACTAGAGGTCCAGTGAGAATAAAGGACAATGGAGTTAGAGACTAAGAGGCACAGGTAAAGATGGAAAAAAGTGGCAATGATCATATAGAGGAATTTCAGAGTTCAAAACCATGGAATACTATTAAATGATGGCAAGACCAAGGCTAATACTAGCTTTGGGAATGGAAGAAGGTATAAGAAAGAGGCGGGTCATTGGAATTGAACAGATTAAAGAAATATTTGAAACACTTAATTTGAGGGACACACATATATTGAAGTCACCTATTGTGAGGGCAGAAACTGGGATGAAAAATATTAATAGGGCTCTGAATTCATTGATGGAAGAAAGAATAAACTGGGGGTTAGTAAATAAGAAGCACTATGACTTGGATTAGGTAATAACTTTGGATTGTGTGAATCTCAAAGGAAGAGAAATTGCAGAGTGATTATAGGATCATGAAAGAGAGAGAAAGAAGGAAAGAAGGAAAGAGGGAAGGAGAGGAGAGAGAGAGAAAGAGAGAGAGCCTGGGAGACTGGAACTGGCAATGGGGAGAAAGATGCTCCTGGCAGCTAGCTCCAGGGCCATGGAGATTATATTATTTCACTTAGAAACACTGGAAGGGTAAATTGGAACTTGTGACCCTCTGCCCTGCATTTTCTTTTTAAACCCTTACCTTCTGTCTTAGAATTGATATTGAGTATTGGTTCCAAGTCAGAAGAGTGGTAAGGGCTAGGCAGTTGGGTTTAAGTGATTTGCCCAGGATAACACAGCCAGGAAGTGTCTGAGGCCAGATTTGAACTTAGGACTTCCTATCGCTAGGCATGGCTCTCAATCCACTGAGGTACCCAGCTGCCCCCATATGACTATCTTCCTAATAAACATTCAAACCTCAGATGACAGAACTATCAGCCTTGAGTCCTGTGAATATTTAGTCCATTCCCTTCATTTTCCAGTTGTGGAAACTGAGGTCCAGAGATGGAAAAGTAGCTTGCTCTGGGTTATATAAATTACATAAACAAATTCTGTGCCAAAGAGCTATTAGGAGACTGCTGGCAAGTTTGCTAGAAGTTTCTGTATGTGCACTTATATTTTATAAATAAATTTATTGGAATTTGTGCCTAGCTCAAAATGGAAACTTAATGACATTTATTTTCAAACAGTTGGTAAGAGGCTATTTACAAACTATAAAAATAATGTATAAATAAAAAAGTATCCCCTAAAAAAGGAGAAACACCTACAGTTGGCAGGAATTAGGGTCAGAAAAAAGAAAACACATTCTTAGTTTTACTGAAACCTTTAGAAATTCTGAAAGAACAGAGCTGAGAAAAATCAGGAGGAGGACTATGTGTGGGAGAGGGCACTGTCAATTTGCTTTCAGCTAAAGATTTAAATTCTTGTTAAATAAGCCCAACAAATTGGCTTCCAAACTGTGCTATTAATAGGAATGTTCTCTTAAAAAAGTATTTCAGTGTAAACAGGATTTTTTTCCCCCTCAACAAAATCTTTCTCTACCATACTGGGACCTCAGACACAGCTGACTTGGACCATAAGGAGAAAAACGCAATGAAATGATTTCCAAACTAGGAAGATTTTGGTAAATGTGAGAGTATGGAAGGGACCTTGAGATCATCTATTTACTACCTTATGGTCTTGGATAAGTTCATTCTCCTCTTAAGTCTCAGTTTCCCCATCTATAATGTGAGACAGTTTCCTTAGATGAGTGAGAACACATGTACACACAGAAGTACATTCAGAACAGATACCAAGTGAATTAAAGGGAAGGGAAGATCAAGAAAATCTTCATGAAGAAAGTGGTGCTGCTTCTGAGTTTAAAGAAAACCAGTGTTGAGGCAGCTAGGTGGATCAGGGGATAGAGAGCCAGGGCTAGAGATGGGAGGTCCTGGGTTCAAATCCGACCACACACATTTCCTAGTTGTGTGACCCTGGGCAGGTCACTTCATCCTAATTGCCCAGTCTTTACCGCTCTTCTGACTTAGAACTTATGTTTAGTATTGATTCCAAGACTGAAGGCAAGGGCTAGAAAGAAAGAAAGGAAGGAAGGAAGGACAGAAGGAATAAAAGGAAGGATGAAGAAAGAAAATCAGTGACCCTAAAAGGCAGAGGTGAGGAGGGAGAGCATCCCAGGGATGGGGTGCAGTCAGTTGAAAGGCATAGAATTAACAAATGGAAATGTCATGTGCAAGGACCAGCAAGGAGGCAAATGCCATTGGCTTGCTGAGTTTAATTAGACTCAATTGAAAATGTATTTATTAAATTCCAAGCACTGTGCTAAGCATTGGGGATTACAAGACAAAGACAGACCCTGCCCTCAAAGAGCTTACCATCTAATGGGGGAAGACAACATCCAATGGGAAGCTGAAAAGGGTTGTGGTGGGAGGGAGGGATCGGGCATCTTGTTCTACTGATGGAAAATGGAGAGTTTCATGGAAAGTTTGGATCTGAGCCCTCTGTAAAGGGGGGGGGGGCTTGGGAAGGAGTTTGCGGCTCCACCCTCCAGCCCTCCAATAAGAGGCAACTGGTGTGGCATTATTAAAAATCTAGCCAAGCAGCATGAGAGTGAGATTTCAGGTCATCAGCTTATCCTGTGTGAGGGAGAATATTGTCCACAGTAACAGCAGCATTGTAACAGTAATGAACTGTGAAGGATTTAGCTGTCCTGATCAATACAGTGATCCAAGACAATTCCAAAGGACTCACGATGAAAGATGCCATCCACCTCTGGAGAGAGAACTGATCGTTTGAGCGCAGATTGAAGCATTTTTTCACTTGTCCTTTTTCTTCTCCTCCCTCTTCCCCCCCCCCCCCCCCAATATGGCTAATTTGGAATTTTTTTTTGCATGATTTCACCGTAGAAATATCATCACATTTCTTGTCTTCTCCATGGGTGGGGGAGAGGCAGGAGGGAAGGAGAGAATTTGAGACTCAAAATTTTAAAAAGGAATGTTAAATATAAATAATACACAGGGGCAGCTGGGTAGCTCAGTGGATTGAGAGCGAGGCCTAGAGACGGGAGGTCCTAGATTCAAATCCGGCCTCAGACACTTCCCAGCTGTGTGACCCTGGGCAAGTCACTTGACCCCCATTGCCTACCCTTACCACTCTTCCACCTATAAGTCAATACACAGAAGTTAAGGGTTTAAAATTTAAAATAAATAAATAAATAAATAATACACAGACACACA
>NW_025373298.1:0-8498 GCF_016433145.1 Gracilinanus agilis
ATATATATGTGTGTGTGTGTGTGTATACATACATATACATATATGTTATATACTATATATATATGTCACAAAAACATTATCATTATGGCGACTAGATTGCATATGTCTATTAATGTTGGGATGACCTCAAAAGAAGCATTGAAGGGTGAGTAAGAATGGTAAACTGGGAGAGCAAAAAGAGACATTAAGAATGAGAAAAATCATATCACATTAAAGAGGAGAGTAAAGAAGAGTTTTTCAAATAAAAGGAAAATGGGGGTGGGGAGCAGGCAATCCTTGAACCTCATTTTAATCCAAACATCAAGGATGGAAGAGTATGGATAGATAGATATAGATAGATAGATAGATAGATAGATAGATAGATAGATAGATAGACCTATGAATATCTATCTATACACAGAGAGCTATATATCTCTCTACTTATCCAACTCTATGTATTTGTATGTATTTATAAATAACGGATATATAAAGAAATTAAGATTATAATCCATTTTATCAATCATGAGCACAATTAAAACAAAAGAAAAAAATAAGTTTAATAAAAAGAATCAGGAAAACTATATTTTGCCAAAAGGAACCATAAATAATGAATTTATATCAGTTCTCAACATATATGTACCAAGTGATATAGAATGAAAACTCTTGAAGGAATGGTTAAATTAGAGGAGGAAATAAGCAATAAAACTATTCTCTCATAATTGAATAAATTTAAACAAAATATATATGAAAAATTAAGTAGGTAAATGGAATTTTGAAAAAGTGAGATAGCTTATAACTCGAGAATTTTGAATGAGAATAGAAAGGATTATATACCTATTTCTCAGGAGTGTATAGCACCTCCACCAAAAATGTTCATGTATTAGGACATAAAAATTTTATACAAAAATGGAGAAAATCAGAAACAAAAAAATGTACCCCTTTCCAGATCATAATACAATAAAAATTTAATTTAATAAATGGCCTTGGAGGAAAAAGTTAAAAATTAATTGGAAACTAAATTAATTCTAAAGATGGAGTGGCTCACAGGGCAGATCATACATACCAATAAATAATTTCATTAAAGATAATGACACAATGAGATATCATACCAAGCTTGTGAGATATAATCAAAATGGAACTTGGAGAAAAACTTGTCTCTAAATACATATATATATATATATTTATATACATACATATTCTGTTCTTTCTCTCTTTTTTTTATGGCTAATATAGCCATAAAAGAGAGAAAGAACAGAATAACAAATTGGACATTTATTTTAAAAAACAGTAAAAGAACAAATTGCTTAGTCATTTTTAGCAATCTCTGATTCTTTGTGACTCATTTGGGGTTTTCTTGGCAAAGATATTGGAATAGTTTGCCATTTCCTTCTTGAGCTCATTTTCCAGATGAAGAAATTGATATAAAAGTGTCTTGCCCAGAGTCACACAGCTTGTGAGTGTCTGAGGCCAGATTTAAGTTCAGCAAGATGAGACTTTATGATTTCAGGCCTGGCTCTATATCTACTGTGCCAACTAGGTGCCCAAAACATAAATTAAAAATCTTCAACTAAATACCAAAAGAGAAATCCTGAAAATCAAAGGAGAGGTTAATATAACTAAAAGTAAATCAAAAAATTGAACTAACCAAACTAAAGTTTGGTTTTATGAAAAATTTTATACCATTTGTGTTGGAATGTCTAATTTTTAAAAGATAGAAGAAAATAAAATAATTTTAAAAATAAAAAAATGACTTTGAAACTACAGGAAATAAAATTTGAACAATTACTAGGAACTCTTTTACCAAAATATATGCCAATAAAACTGACTCTAAATAAATGAAATTTTAAAAACTACATAAATATAAATTGCCCAGATTAATAGAAGAGAAAAATATACTGAAGAAGCCATAAATAAGCTTATTTTTAAAAATTCAGATGTATTTACAAGTGAATTCTACCAAACAGTTAAAGAACAATTGATTCCAATATTATATAAACTTTATAGAAACCAGAAGCAAAAAAATCCTAACAAATATCTTTTATTATACAAATATGACTTCAATTCCTCATTCACAGAGAGCAAATATAGAGAAAGAAATCTATTGGCCAATTTCCTTAATGAATGTTGATGATAAAAATTTTAAATTAGCAAAAAAAGGTTTCGGCCTAGATGTTGGTACCAATTGAGTCCTGAAAAAAATAGTATAAGGAATAAGAAATAGGGACAGTTTTATATGTGGAAATTTTGGAACTTGGTGAGAATGAAACTTTATAGAACCTGAACTTAGCTGTAAAACCAATTTCCCTCTCCATTGGGACTGGTTGTGTAACAGAAGTGATTATGTACCCATTTGGGGGATATTTACACATTTGTGCTTGCTTTAATTTTGAAGTAAATATTATTTTATAAAATCTAATCTGACTATTAATTGATTAACTGGAAATGGGGTATTGATGTGACCAGTAAAATTCTGAAAGGCTGATTTCTGGTTAAGCAAATAATTTTATTGATTAAGCTATACATTAACTGAATAACCTATACATTAATTGGTCCATGCTCCCTCTCAGTGATCAAAGGCAACTTTATCTTGACTCATTTAAAAACAATTTTGAAAGTTCTTTATTCAGACCTTCTCTAGATAGCAAAAGACATCTATAATTGCTGGATTCCTATTGAGGAAATGAGCTAATATTTTCCATTCCCTCCCTGATCCCCTCATAAGGAGTTAAGTCACCTGCCTGATCATAGGATTCCAAAATCCTTGCTGATTTAGATAGGGAAAATATTAGGTTTGAATGTTAGACTTCCATAGTTCATTCCAATGGAGGGAAAAAAGGATATAGTCAGGTTCTCCTCGCCATTCCCAAGACATATTTGGTTGGAGTCAAATTTATTTACCAGAAAAAATAAATCTTAGATTCACAGTGTTAATAATCTGAATCTTAGAGAATTCTGTGGGGCAAGGAATATAAAGTATACTCCTAAGTCTATCAAGACAAAGAAATAAGGAAAACGAAAAGGCTAGAAAAAGACCATGTTGTAGAGCAATATTCAAAACCAAAATAATACAGTACTAAGAAAAAAAATCTCCCTGTTAAAACCCCTAAAATTAGAATGCAAATGCTTAGGGCTTAACCAATAACAAAATCTATGAATCTCCAAAGCCCTTAAAGGCACCAGAGAAACTGGGAGAAGTGTGAATTCTTAGACCCACAAGTAATTCTGGATAGAACTTGACGAATTGCAATATACCCAGCCTTCAGACAGTGGAAGCCAGGGAAGTTACCCTTACACCAAAGTTCTTATCTATTTAAAAATGTGGGATAGCAGAGGAGAATACAAGCAAAAGTTGAAAATAAAATAAAAACCTTTAAGTACTTACTGATATCACATAAAATGAAATGTTCATCCCATAACATGTTCACATTTTCAGGTTAATCAGCCACTTTGCTTTCATCCCTTCACTCATGTTATAGTTTTCAGATATCTAAAATCTTTTTGTGCTCTTCGCTGTGGGTCTCTGCCTTATCAGTCTTAAACAAACCTTTAGACTTGGGATATAAAAATAAGCTAGAGGTCAAATTCCATTTTTTCTAGAAGCAACTTGAAAAATCTGAAAGATCACTGATATGTAAGAAAATATAAGTAAGGTAATGGGGTCACCAGGGATATTATAAATTAACTAAGGGGTTTGTGGGAACACACCCTGGGATTTAAGAGAGACTAAAATGAACATTGAAGACTTGTACAGCTAAGTCACTCCCAACTGAGAAATAACAGCCAACTGTCACTCTGGCCAGAGGCCTTAAATTCAACAGACAAGGTTACAGGATGAAACTGGGTTTAATTAGGAACAACAAAAGGAGGGATAGGAATGACTACTCTAAAACCTTAACACCTAATAACAAAACCCACAGGGACAGGGAAGGACTTATTCTACTACACTAATCTAAGTGATCTAAACTAACAGGGTCCAAGGAGCTATATTGGAGTCTCTGGGTTTCTGCCTCAAACCTGGAACCTGCCAGGCTTGAGTACAGCTGGGCTTTGTGGCTTTGGGATTCTCAAAACAATCCACTGATGATCTCTGGATGCCAGGAGCTAAAGTTGTCTCAGGTACCAAGTAGAGAGGGTTCTGCTTGAAGCACTGTCCTCCAGTTCTCAAACTTCTCCTCCTCCCTTGGCTCTGTAGATTTGTCCCTTTGCTAGATGCCACACTCAGGATCCCAGGGGAAAACAGGAAACAGGGTGTCCTTTGCTCTGAGGTCTCCCAGGCTGGCAACAGTTTTTGCCCACCACTAATGGAGTCCTCACTCAGGGCACAGACACACTTCCTCCTCCTTCATTCCAACCTGGGATTCCCAGCTCCAGCTCCATCCTGCTATGTTTAACTTAATTCCTAATCACTAGCTACTCTAATCTTACTCATAACAGATACCACCTAATATCCACTCTCCTGCTCTTGACATTTCAGGTTGTCAGTTTGTATTTAAATAAAATAACTCTAATTTTTATTTAATACACATTAATTTCATTTTTATTTCCTTTTATTGCAATTCGGCATTAAATGAAAATACTGAATTCATTAAACATTTTGAGCTTTTTGTGCAACATTGCTTTGTAGCAGTGTTTTGCACTAAATATTCAAAAATAGATTTTTCGGGGTGCTGGGTTAAGATGGCGGCAGAGTAAGAAGCAGCTCTTAACCTCTCCTGACCGAAACACACAAAACTCCTCAAGGGGACATAAAAACAAGTCCAGACGAATGGAGGAACCCCACAACAGGGCACAGTGTGGAAGGTACATGGAATCGAGGCATTTCCATGCTATAAAGGGGTGAAACAGCTCTCACTAAATCCCAGGCTGAGCAACCACCCCACCCCACCGCCTCCACACACAACATCTATAGCGCCGAAGCCAGCTAAAAAGAAATAGAGCAAGTTTGGGGCACCCATAGAGTCATTGGCAGCTCCGGGGCCTATTCTTGAGAGCAGCAAGATTTAGGACCCCAAAAAGTCAAAGAACGCACTCGAAATCTGAGCGCAGGAGCAGAGAGTGGACTCAGGGCACAGAGCATGGGCTGAGAGTGCAGGCACTAGAGGAGGCGTGGGTGGAGGCAGACATAGCCAGGAACTAAAGCTCTGAAAACCTGAGTGGGGAACCAGCGTGGACGGGTATATGACTGTGGAAGCAGCGCCCTGAGACTTGTAAAGAAACCTCCTGCAGAGGATCAAGCAAGGGGGTCCACCAGGGGGCTTGATCTTGGAAAAAACCAGAACTCAGACCTCAGGATCCAAAAGACCACGGACAGACCCTGAGCACGAGGATAAACATGAGAAGCTGCTGGGCTAATGATGGTTACCCAGTCTCAGAAAGCTCAGAAGAGAAAGAATAACAAGAAAAAGAAGTCTTTAACACTCGACAACTTTTACACAGAGAAAATCCAGACAACTAAGTAAACAGAGGAGGAGAACAAACAAGCATCTGGACCCTCCTCAAATAAGGAAAAATCCTCACAAGCTATGGAAGAGTTCAAAACTGAGATTTTGAGGAAAATGGAAGAGATCTGGCAAGAAAATAACAGTTTGAAAGGTAGAATCTTGCAATTGGAAAGTGAGGCTCAGAAACCAAATGAACTGATAAGCAAATTGAACACCAGAAATGACCAGATTGAAAAGGAATAACAGAAGATTATGGCCGAAAACCAGAAGATTATAGCCGAAAATCAATCTCTAAAGGCTAGAATTGAGCAATTAGAAGCTAATGATCTCTCAAGACAACAAGAACAAATAAAACAAAGTCAAAAGACTGAAAAAATAGAAGGAAACATGAAAGATCTCAATGAGAGAGTGACAGACCAAGAAAACCGGTCTAGAAGAGACAACTTGAGAATAATTGGTCTTCCAGAAAAACCAGAAATTAATAGAAACCTGGACTCCATACTAACAGAAATAATCCAGCAAAATTGCCCTGAAGTCCTACAACAAGAGGGCAATATAGACATTGAAAGGATTCATAGAACACCTGCGGCATTCGATCAAGAAAAGAAAACACCCAGAAATATAATTGCAAAATTCAAGAGTTTCCAAGCAAAAGAAAAAATCTTACAAGAAGCCAGAAAGAAACAATTCAAATATCAAGGAGCACCAATCAGGATCACACAGGATCTGGCAGCCTCCATGCTAAAAGATCACAAGGCTTGGAATACGATATTCAGAAAGGCAAGAGAGCTGGGACTGCAACCACGGATCAATTATCCATCAAAATTGACTATATATTTCCAGGGGAAAGTATGGGCATTCAACAAAATTGAAGAATTCCAGGTATTTGTACAGAAAAGACCTGGGCTAAATGGAAAGTTTGATATCCAACCACAAAAATCGAGAGAAACCTGAAAAGGTAAATAAGATACAGAGGGGAAAGAAAAAAAACTTATAATTTTTAAATTTGCCTTTTTTAGGGCCTCAGTGAGATCTAATTATCTGTATTCATTTGTAGAGAAATGTTATGTATAATTCTCTGTAGTGAACTCTATTCACTATTATAATATTCACTATTATAGTAATCAGAAGAATAATTCACAGGGTGAGGGTAGAACACTAAATAATCTAAGATGGCATGGGGGATGGGAAAGAGGGTGTGAATAGCAGAGGACACCAAGAGAAACTTGAGTGAATAAGAAAATAGAATATTCTATTACACACAAAGAGGGCATGGGAGGGAGAGGGGACAAATACTATTATAAGAAGGAGAGGAAGAGAGCATAAAGAGTTAATAATCAAACCTTACTCTCAGTGTAATCAACCCAGAGAGGGAAGAGTAGCTATACTATCCATTGGGAAATAAAACTCTTATCTAACCCTTCTGAGAAAGTTAGAAAGGATAAACCAAGGGGAGCAGGGGAGTGGGGAGGTCAAAAAAAGGAAGGGGTGAAGGGGGACGGAATTCATAAGGCCTTTAAAAACAAAAAGAGGGGGGGAAATAAGGGAGGGGGTAGAAAGGGAAGTTAATCAAGGGAGGGGATAAGGGATAGGGTCTTAATAGCAAATCACTGGTTTTAAAGGAAATAGTTCAAGGAGAAGGGGTAGGAATGGGGGAGGATTTGAAAATGTCAGCAAATGCACAACTGTTGATTATAACTCTGAATGTGAATGGGATGAACTCACTCATAAAACGGAAGCAAATAGCAGAGTGGATTAGAAACCAAAATCCTACCATATGTTGTCTACAAGAAAGACATATGAGGCAGGTGGACATACACAAGTTTAAGGTTCAGAGTTTGAGCAAAATCTTTTGGGCGTCAAATGAGAAAAAGAAGGCAGGAGTGGCTATTATGATTTCTGACAAAGCCAAAGTAAAAATAGATATGATTAAAAAAGACACATAATTGGCCATATCCACAGTCTAAAAAACAAAAATCACATGATTATCTCAATAGATGCTGAAAAAGCCTATGACAAAATACAGCACCTATTCCTATTGAGAACCCTGGAAAGTATAGGAATAGAAGGACCTTTCCTAAAAATAATAAACAGTATATACCTAAAACCATCAACAAACATCATATGTAATGGGGATAAATTAGAAGCCTTCCCAATAAGATCAGGAGTAAAACGAGGATGGCCATTATCACCTCTATTATTCAACATAGTACTAGAAACACTAGCAGTTGCAATTAGAGAAGAAAAAGAAATTGAAGGTATCAAAATAGGCAAGGAGGAGACTAAGCTATCACTCTTTGCAGATGATATGATGGTCTACTTAAAAAATCCTAGAGAATCAACAAAGAAGCTTGTAGAAATAATCAACAACTTTAGCAAAGTTGCAGGATACAAAATAAATGCACATAAATCATCAGCATTTCTATACATTTCCAACACACTAGAGCAGCAAGAAGTAGAAAGAGAAACACCATTTAAAATCACCCTAGACAATATAAAATACTTAGGAATCTACCTACCAAAACAAACACAGCAATTATATGAAAACAACTACAAAACACTTTCCAAACAAATAAAACTGGATCTAAACAATTGGAAAGCCATTGATTGCTCATGGTTAGGACAAGCTAACATAATAAAAATGAACATCCTACCCAAATTAATTTACCTATTTAGCGCCATACCTATCAAGCTACCAAAAAACTTCTTTACTGAATTAGAAAAAACTATAACAAATTTCATTTGGAATAACAAAAGATCAAGAATATCAAGGGAAATAATGAAAAAAAAATGTGAAGGAAGGGGGCCTAGCAGTACCAGATATTAAACTATACTATAAAGCAGCAGTCATCAAAACAATATGGCACTGGCTAAGAGATAGAGAGGAGGATCAATGGAATAGACATGGGATAAATGACATCAGCAAGACAGTGTATGATAAACCCAAAGAGCCCAACTTTTGGGACATGAATCCACTATTTGACAAAACTGCTGGGAAATTTGGAAAACAATATGGGAGAGATTAGGTCTAGATCAACATCTCACACCCTACACCAAGATAAATTCAGAATGGGTGAA
>NW_025373299.1:0-2355 GCF_016433145.1 Gracilinanus agilis
CCCCATATCCTCTATGTGCCTCCTCTCTCTCTCTCTCTCTCTCTCTCTCTCTCTCTCTCTGTAGTTGAGATGATCAAGTGAGATTAAAAGATATGAAAATCTCTGGGACAGAAAGGCTATTATTGCATTCTAAAGTACAATAGCTGAAAATGAAAACCAATGCTAATGGGAAGTGTCTGATGAGATCCATGTACTTAGTCCGAGCAAAACAAAGTAAGTCTGTCAAATTGGTAAATCCATCACTTAAATCTCATCAGTGTTCACAGGTGTCAAGCAGAAGCCCACTGCATTCTTGCCTCAGAGTGGTCTTCTAATGGAGAAATGAGAATTCAGTTCCTTCATGAGCCATCAATGTCCACCATGAAGGAGACACTGTCATTACTTGTCCTCTTCATCATGTCATCATGGTTCTCCATTGCTGACTCCAATGACCTAGGTCAGCATCACTTTCCTGCCTGAAACACTTCACCATCTCCCTGTAGGCTTCCAGGATGGCCCCAGGGCTTGGCATTTAAAGCTTTCCTCAATCCAGCCCCAACCCATTTTCTTTTTTAATTTTACTCCACTCCCCTCATGGACTCCACGTTCCTGCCAAATTGGATTATTAGCTGTTCCCTGATCTCATCCTGATCTCCTGCCCACGTGCCATTGCATCTGGCATCCCACATTCCTGGACACGTGTTTCAGGTGAAATCTTCCAGTAACCACTTCTCCACATATTGCAATCCTTTTCTATTTACACCTCCAAAAGGTCTACCTTGAATAACACAAAGCCTAGTAACTCCATGAGACCTAGCTTGAACCTTCCAGATGGAAGTGACTGCTCCCTCCTTGACTCTCTCATCTGGCTCTATCCGGCCATTCCTATGTACAGTCAAACTTGTATTATTGTATTATTTGTGTTAGCATTGCCACATCCCAGCCTACTCAAATGCAAGCTTTTGGAGGCCAGGGACTGTCTCATGTGGGTACCTCCAGCACCTAGCACAGTGAATTGTAGAAGCACTTATTGATTACCATGGGACAGGCTCTCTGCTAGACAATAGAGATACACAAATAAAAATGAAACTCGCTGACCTACAGGAGCTCACATGGGCAATAAGAAGTCCTTGGATTTGTTTGAGTATTACAAAATTACATCTATACTTAAGGAAAATTGCTCTGACATTTGTGCATTGGAAGGTCAAGAGCTATGAGAAACATGAGGCAGAGACCTATTAAAAGTCTATTGAGGTAGCAGCTTGTTGGCTCAGGGGATTGAGAGCCAGGCCTAGAGACAGGAGGTTCCTGGGTTCAAATCTGGCTTCAGACATTTCCTAGCTGGGTGACCTGAATAAGTCATTCAACCCCATTGCCTAGTCTTTACTGCTGCATAGTATTGATTCTAAGAGGGAAGATAAGGATTTTTTAAAAGCCTATTGAGGGGGCAGCCAAGTGGCTAAGAGGATTCAGAGCCAGATCTGGACATCCTGGGTTCAAATTGGGGCCTCAAGACTCTTCCTACCTGTGTAACCCTGGGCAAGTCACCTAATCCATTTACCCTCGACCTTGTCCTTCTGTTGTTATTATGACAGAAAATAAGGATTTTTTTTAAAAAAAGAAAGTCAATTACAATAATCAAGGCAAAAAGTGATGACTTTAATGAACTAAGATGATAGTAATTAAGTGGAGAGGAAGGGCTGGATGGGAGAAATACTGTGAACACAAAGCAACTGTTTGGATAGCTGAAGTGAGAGAGAAAGAAACTGAGGTCTGTGTGAGGCAAATAAAACCTTTTTTTCTATCTTTTTCTTTCTTTACTTTCTTTTAAATTTGGTAATAAGTCTCCAGATTAATTTTCATTTATAACAGGATCATCCCAAGCTAAGGAACCCAAGACACTAGAAGGAAGGTGGTCTTTTGCTCAGAAACAGAAAGATCTGGAAAAGGGGAAGATTTAGGGAGGAAGATAACACATTCAGTTTTAGGTATGTTGAATTTAAGATGTCTCTGAGACGTCCAGTAGGAAATGTCCAATAGGTAATTGGGGAGGCAGGACTGAAGTTCAGGAGGGAGATTGGGGTCAGATATATAGATCTGCTTGGAATGGACAGTTAAACCCACGAGAGCAGATGAGGTTGCTGAGACTGTATGTAAGGGCACAGGACAGAACCTGATAGAAACTGTGCAACACATCACTGATGGATGAAAAAAAATGGCCACTCTAAAATCTCTAGCAAGGCATGACCCAATGGCCTGAATTCTATACCAGATGCTCCCTCTCTTTCCTTGGCAGAGAGGCAACAAGTCCTAATACTGTAAATACAGATCTCCAAACATCCCAGAGAATTCAACTGAGCTGGAACTGCATCACTA
>NW_025373300.1:0-1104 GCF_016433145.1 Gracilinanus agilis
AGGAGATTAAAATAATTGCTGTCTTAGTTGGAAAATTAAAACCATCCTCATCTTACTAAAATCATAGAATCTTAGAGTTTTAATTTTAAATAATCTAATAATTTTACAGAAGAGGAAAGCAAGGTCCAGGGAATAAATACTACATGCTCAAGGCTACAGATCTATAAAATTTCTTTTTCTTTTTCTTTTTCTATTTTTCTCTTCCTTCCTTCCTTCCTTCCTTCCTTCCTTCCTTCCTTCCTTCCTTCCTTCCTTCCTCCCTTCCTTCCTGCCTTCCCTCAATATGGTGGCTTATATATGCAGAAACATCAATTTCTTCTTCTCTTTACCCCACCCTATCATCTCTACTATCTCCCCAACCCCCAATAAGTGGCTATGCTTTTTTACTAGGGAGAAAATCCACATCATATATGATGATAGGACTTTTACACAATAATAATGCAGGATGAAGCTGTTGTTTTGGCCCAGTGTTGGAGAACAGTGATATTATAGGGAAAGACATAATCATCTTAATGAAGTTGGTAGTATATTGGCAATTCAGTCTTGAGCTGAGGTAGAATCAGAATTATTAGATATTGTGAGCTTTACTTTTTCCATTTTGTTCCACATCATGAGGATGAAATGCCTTCCTCCTTTTATTTCAAATTGTATTTAGTTAAAATTGTTGCTTTTGGGTGTGGGAGGGCATTGGTTTTTGTTTTTGTTCTTTTTTTAAGGAATTGGCTTTGGAAACTTAAAAAAAAAATGTTTTTTCCGCTGGGCTTCTTGAATTGATTGGATTACTTCCCTGCTCTGTTTTGGAGGTCTCAGTTTTTTAGGGGAAGCTGTATGTGCCCTCCTGTACAAGCTTTGCAAGGTACACAGTTTCTACAAACCAAGACATGTACAATTGATTAGGTTAGCCCTTAATCCCAGAACCTTGAAGTTACAGAGAAATATTTTCCCAGTGGGAATGAGATTTCTAATTCTTGACACTTATTTAGGGATGAAAATGGCTACTGTGCTCAATGTCTCTGTTGTAATTTACTTAGTGAACTTGGTAGAGTTATGGGAGTCTGCTGGAAGAATGAAGTCCTTTTCCCTTCCATGACAATCATCCCCAGC
>NW_025373301.1:0-3207 GCF_016433145.1 Gracilinanus agilis
TGATTACTTGTTCTCCTCTGCTGTTTGCTCTGTTGTCTGGATTTTCTCTGTGTAAAAGTTGTCGATTATTACAGATTTCTTCTTGTTGATCTTTCTCTTCTCGGGTTCCTGATTTTAGCCTGCCATTGTTGTTAGCCCTGCGCCTTCTCAGCTTTATCTTCACACTTAGGGTTTGTCTGCACTCTCTAGGCTCCCGAGGTCTCAGGTCTCATTGTTCTTGGGGTCAAGCCTCCTGGTGGTCCCACCGCCTGCCCCTCTGCCCAAGGCTTCTTCAACAGTCTCAGGGCACTGCTTCCACAGTTCCTGTCTGCACAGGGTCCCCAGTAGAGGTCCAAGCCTGTGCTCAAGATCCTTGTCCATGCCTACGTCAATGCCTACACTCACGCCAGGGCTCAAGGTCTGTGTTTCAAGTCTGTGTGAGTTCTTTAGCCTCTTGGTGTCCTAAGTCTTGCTGCTCTCAGGAACAGGCCCTGGAGCTGCCAATGACTTAATGGGTGCCCCAAACCTGCTTTAACTCTTGTGCGCTGGCCTTGGCACTCTACGTGGTGTGGGGGGTGGGGGAGGGGTTTGCTTAGTCTTAGCTCTAGTGAGAGCTGTTTCACCCCTTTATAACATCCAAATGCCCCTATTCCACGTACCTTCAGTGCTGCCCCCTGTTGTGGTGTCCCTTCGTTCGTCTGGATTTCTTTTTATGTCCCCTTGAGGAGTCCTGTATGCTTCGGTTAGGAGAGTTCAAGCAGCTACTTTTTACTCTGCCGCCACCTTAATCTGGAATGCTCAGGTGTCTGGAACTCATTTTCTTACTTGATAAATAAGAAGGGAAGCAAAAAGGGAAACTACTACTGGTGTGGATTTTAAGTCTGTAGTTATAATCATTATTCTTCCTTCTTAGAAATGTTTTTATAAGTTTACCTTTGGTCTAGAGAACCTCCTTGACTATGACCTTGATAGACTGTTGTTGACCTCCATTGAAATAAAATGGGATTGCTTTGAGCAATGAAATTTGGTGAAAATTTACTAGGCTATAATGCAGAGAGTCTGGCTTCCCTCCTTTCCAAACCCCAGTTATCTTCCTCATTTCAAAAAAGATTGGTTCTTATTTGTCTAGGTAAAATGCAACAAACCTTTATTAAGCTCTTGCTACATACAGAATATTTTGATAGGTGTTAAAATGTTGAGTTAAGATTTGGTTTCTGCTCACAAGGAGCTTATTGCTTAATGTGGATAGAAGATGCAAAGCCGTTAGGTAGGATGCACAGTATTGCATGGTAATTTGTAGTTATGAAACTCAGAGCTCTGTGAGGTGTGAGGGGCAGAGTTGATACTAAGCAGTGGGCTGGGGTTGGGGATCAGTACAGTCTCATGAAGAAGGTGTTATTTTACCTGAATTTGAACTAGTAATTGAATAGGTAAAGGGAGTCAGGGAGGACAGGTTTTCCAGACACAGGGTACCCTTACTTAACAAAGGTGCTATAGAGGCTTTATAATATGATATGTATTTTGGTGTCAGAGAATTGTGTAATTTGGATCAATCTGTATAAAGTATATAAAGAGGAACATTTCAAGAAAGGACCATAATGATGTGGTGGTACCAGGTTGTGTAGGGCCTTGTATGTGTGGTAGGAAAATTTTTTCTTAGTGAGGTGCATAGCAGGGAGACACTGATGATTTTTGAGGAGAAAAATAATATGGTGAATTCTGGGCTTAAGAGATTATTTTGTAGCTCTGTAAAAGATTGTTTAGAAAAGATAAATGTGGAGGTAGGCAGTTCTTATTGTCTTGAGAGTCAAATGTATTTTCTATCAAAGCATTCGTTCTAGTATTACATAAACTTATTTCATAAAGTTAATTATCATTGCTTACGACTA
Source organism: Gracilinanus agilis (assembly GCF_016433145.1). Taxonomy (NCBI): domain Eukaryota; kingdom Metazoa; phylum Chordata; class Mammalia; order Didelphimorphia; family Didelphidae; genus Gracilinanus; species Gracilinanus agilis. The sequence goes on from NW_025373301.1 coordinate 1,869, forward strand.
GTGTCTGAACTAGGAGTAGCAAAGATAGGCAGCTTCCTATGTGTAAAATGCAGGGGTTTGCAGTGGTCACTTTTTAATATTGCTTTTCACAAATATACTTTTTAATGTCAGAATATTACACCATAGATAGATAATTATTTTTAGTTCCATTCAATAAACATGTATTAAAATGTTTAAGATTCAGGACCTTTTAGTAAAGTCCTATTCACATTTATGACATCTTGTCATGGACTTGATTATGGGTTTCAAAGGCTACAGAAAAAAAGCTTTTGTAGGTCCTACCAAGGTGGAAAACTTTTGATTAAAGACTCAATAATGATATGTATTTTTTTTCTTTGTTGTATTTGAGGACCAGCCTAGCTAAGTATGCAGAAAGGCTTATTATGAGAAATGATAAATTTCTTTTTGTCCTCAGGAACTCATGATACATCCTGCTGAGTCATAGAGGGTTGGGGATTAGAGGTAGTGAAGGAAATGAAATTTTAAGTTTCTTAAAGTGTTGTTTTATACAAGGCACTGTGCCAGATGTTGGTATATAAATATGTGATAACATACTGCCCCTCGTCTCACATAATGACCTTTTCTCAGTCTTCATCCTCCTTAATTTCTCTGTTGTACTTTACTCTGTTGACTATCCTTTCCTGGATTCTCTCTTCACTCTGTATTTTCATTATAGCACTCTTTCCTGGTTCTTATCCCACCTATTTTACTCTTCCTTCTCTGTACCCATTGCTGGTTCATGTTCCATATTTTCCCCTTTACATGTGGCTATAATCCCTTATGGCTTTTTTTTCTCTCTACATTCTTTTTCTTGGGTGACCCTATCATCTTCTATGATTTTAATTATCATCTCTAAGTGGGTGACTCACAGCTCTATATATCCAGCTCCAGATTCTTCTTTCGGTTTAATTCTTTCATCACTAATTGCCTGTTGGATATTTCTAATTAGAAGTCTTAGATCTCAAACTTAACAAACTTTAAGATCAAGATCTAGAATAAAATAAAGGTCCAGAATAAAACTCATCTTTACCCCTAAACACAGTCCTCTTCTAATCTTTCCTATTGCTATTGAGGGCCTCACCTGTATTCTTGACTGCCAGACTTAGAATGCCAGCATTTCTTTCATCCTTTCTATATAATCACTTGTTACATTTTGACATATTTCTACCTTTACACCTCTTGCATCTGATCCCTTCTCTATTAACACAACTACATAAGCCAAATCTTGTAATAAAGAATTCAAAAGAGAGATTGAGAAAAAGTTCAACAAAAATAACATTCAAAATCTGATGTTATATATATATATATATATATATATATATATATATATACTGTATTC
>NW_025373302.1:0-3218 GCF_016433145.1 Gracilinanus agilis
ATATATATATATATATATATATATATATATAACCCTTACCTTATGTCTTAGAATCAGTACAGAAGAGAGGTAAGGGCTAGGCAATTGAATTAAATGACTTGGCCAGAGACACATAACTAGAAAGTGTCTGAGGTCACATTTGAAGCCAGGTACTCCTGTCTCTAAGCCTGGCACTCTATCCACTGTGCTACCTAGCTGTCCCCTTATATTGCTTATGGCATGTTCTCTTTCCTTTATTTACTTAACCAAGTATGCTTCTATAAGAAGAATTGTTTCCTTCTAAGGTAGGAATCACATACAGTTTCAAGAATTTTCTCATTCCAATAGGATACAACCAGAGTACTCCAAAATGGAACCTAAGTATCTGGGTGATCTACCCCAAATCATAGCCTTTTTGAGATGTAAAAGACTTTAGGGATCAAATCTAGCTCCATATTTTATTGGATTGGGAAACTGAGACCCAGAGAGATTTAATGTGATACAGTCAGTTAACAAGCATTTGCTAGAGAACATTTTATTCCAGGGATTGTATTAAGTACTGGAGATAAAATTAACAGCAAAAATGTGGTTCATCCCTCAAGGAGCTCATATTCTAATAAGGGAGACAACATGAAATTAGCTATGTGCATAAAAGATTACTACAGAGATGAAGTTAATATCAGAAGGAAAGCACAATGGGGCAGCTAAGTGGCTCAGCTGTTAGAAAACCAGGCCTGGAGACAGGAGGTCCTGGGTCTCAATCTAGCCTCAGACACTTCCTAGCAGTGTGACCCTGGGCAAGTCACTCAACCCAAATTGCCTAGCCCTTACTGTTGTTCTACCATGGAACTAATATTTAGTATTGATTATGAGACAGAAGGTAAGAGAGAAAAAAAGAAGGAAGAAGAGGAGGGGAGGAAAAAGAGGAAGGAAGAGGAGGAGGGGAAGAAAGGCACAAGTAGTGGTATAATGGAAAGAGCATTGATTCTGAGCATCTGAATTCAAATCCCACTTCTGCTGCTGATTTCCTGACCTTTGAACAGTAGCTTAAACCTCCATAAGCTTCAGGTTCTTCTTCTATAAAAGGAGGAAGTACAGTTAAATGGCTTCCAGGATCTATGATCCTATCATCTTATGAATTCTTAGGAACATTAAGTATAACCACATTGCTGCTGCTCTCATTTGATAGAGATTCACATAACCAACATTGCTGGGCTTTTTAAAAAATCTGTTTCTGGCAGAGCTCTTTGGGTTCTGTTCTTCTCATTAAGACTGCCAGTCTGTTGTACTTTAATGCAATTGACCCAAATTCATGGGGATAGTTTAAAAAAAAGCCTCATTGATTTAAAATTCATGTCAGTAACAAGAATGCTGGAAAATAGTTATATGCAGGGACCAGATGAACAATTCAAGTGAGAGACCCTTAAGCTTGCACCAACCTTGTTACATTGCAATCAGCTGCTGGATGTTGAATACATCTTAAGAAGCTATATTCATTCAGAATAAAGAATGTGGGGGTTTTGCACAATATCCACCTAGTGCCACATCATGAACCCCAAATCCCAATAGCGTGCCAGATTCTCAGAAGCATGAAGTCAGTTTGTGGGACAGCATGTAAGAAAATTCAGAAAGGACTTAGAACAACAGCAACAAAGAATTGTGTGGAATTTTAAAAGGGTGTTTTTCACTATTACCACAGGGGGGAAAGGATGTAAAGCTCTTCAACAGAATTAAGGGAGATGGCTATGAAATGCAAGTCTTTTCTATCTGTCTGTGCCTATTATATGTTTTCTCCAACATGATATTGTATTACAATCCCAATATAATGCTTACTTCAAAGGGATTATAATTTGTTAGGCATCCTTGAGCCTTAGGTAAATAGGGCTGGTATGGTGTTTCCTAGGGTTTATTATGTATTTTTATGTATTTATTATGTATTTTAAGTGATAAATATTGTTTAAGAAAGGAGGTTGAAAAAGAATTTAGAACATATACAGAAAACTAGGAATGTGATTTTTATTCTAGTTGGAGGTGAAGGAAACATTTTGTTGTTGTTTTTAATAGTAACAGTACAGGGGCAGCTAGGTGACTCAGTGGATATAACACCGGGCCTGGAGATGGGAAGATCTGGGTTCAAATTTGGCCTCTGACACTTCCCAGCTGTGTGACCCTGGAAAAGTCAGTTGCCTAGCCCTTGACACTCTTCTGCTTTCAAATCAATACTTAGTAACAATTCTAAGACAGAAAGTGAGGGTTTTAAAATAGTTATAATATACATGGTATTTGTTCATTTTAACAAGCATGGCTTAAATAGATGGTACGGAAGCTAGTCCGCTGATTGGACTTGGACTCCAAAAGAACTGAATCTTGCCTTTGACACCTTCTTCTGTGACCATGGGCAAATTACTTGATGCCTTCAGTACCTACTTCACATGCTTGTTACAAAGTTCGAATGTAGCCTCAGTGGTTCCCAACTGCACTTAGGAATCCTTCTCTTTGGCACTTAGATTCCTTTATGATCTTGAGTCCAGTCTATCTTTTTAAGGCTGGTTTGGTAGTACTCCTCATTACGTACTTTACCCTTCAGACAAACTGGCAGCCCTACTATTTCCCATCCCATCTCCTGCCTCTATTACCCCCATGCTTGGAATTCTCTCCACCCTCATCCCTGCTCCTTGTAACCATCAGCTTCTTTCAAGACTTTGTTCAAATACTACCTCCTTAAAGAGATCTTTCTTGATTTCCCCAGTAGCTAGTCAAATCACTATGTATTCATTTTGTACGTAGCCTGCATGTACCTATGCCTCAAATGTGAGCTCTTTGAGAGAAGGGGCTGTCTTTTATATTTGTGTTCCCAGTACATAGCACAGCACCTGATATATAGTAGGTATTTAATAAATACTTGCTAGTTTGATTAGACACTTCTTAGCTGTGTGACCCTGGACAAGTCAGAACCCCATTTGCCTAGCCCTTGCCCTTCTCTCTTAAAGTTGTTACTAAGACAGAAAGTAAGGGTTTACATTTTTTTTTTAAATATAATAAATTTATGGGACAGCTGGGTAGTTCAGTGGATTGAGAGTCAGACCCAGAGAGGGAGAGGTCTTGGGTTCCAATCTGACCCCAGGCACTTCCTAGCTGTGTGACCCTGGGCAAGTCACTTAACCCCCATTGCCTAGTAGCCCTTACCACTCTTCTGCCTTGGAGCCAATACACAGTATTGACTCCAAGATGGAAGGTAA
>NW_025373303.1:0-1799 GCF_016433145.1 Gracilinanus agilis
TCAAAATGTATTAAAAAATGGTTATCATCAAAACAGTGTGGTACTGGCTAAGGAAGTGTTGTGGATCAATGGAATAGATAAGGTACACAACACACAGTAGTCAATTACCAAAATAACCTAGTGTTTGTTTGACCCAAAGACCTAGGTTCATTGAGAGGACTCAATATCTGATAAAAATATCTGGGAAAATTGGGAAATAATCTTGCAGAAATTAGGTGTGGTCCAACATCACATCAAATACCATGATAAATGGATACATAATTTAGAAATAAAATGTAACATCACAAGAAAATTATCGGAGCACTGAATAGATTAGCTATCAGATCTATGGATAAGGGAAGAATGGATGACCAAACAAGATAGAGAACTATATAAACTGTAAAATGAATAAATAGGACAAATTAAATTATAAATTTTTTTAATAAACAGCCAATTTAAACAAATTAGGAAGGAAAGGAGGAAATGGGAATTCTTATAGCAAGTTCCTTTGACAAAAGCCTCATTTCTCAAAAAATAGAGAACTGAGTCAAATTTCTAAGAATACAATTCATTCCCCATCTGAAAAAAGGTTGAAAGATATAATGCAGCAGTTCTCAAATGAGAAAATTAAATCTATAATCATGTGAAACATGCTTCAAATCACTCTGGATTAGAAAAATGCAAATTAAAACAACTCTGAGGTACCACCTCACACCTATAAATTTAGGTAATGTAACAAAATATGCAAAATGATAAATGTTGGAGAGGATGTATGGAAATTGGAAAATGAATACAATGTTGGTGGAATTGTGAACTGATATAATCATACTGGAGATCAATGTAGAACTATATTCACAATGTTATAAAACTCTACATACCCTTCATGTCCAGCAATACCACTATTAAATCTGTGTCCTACAGGTAGCAAAGAAAATGAAAAGGACCTATTTGTAAAAAAAATACATATATTTGTTGCAGCTTTTTTTGATAGCAAAGAATTGGAAATTGAAGGGCTGTCCTTCAATCTATGGTATATAGTTGTAATGGAAAACTATTGTACTATAAGAAGTGATAAACAAGATGAGTTTTAAAAAAAACCTGGAGAGACTTATTTGAACCAATGTAAAGTGAAATGAGCAGAATTTAGAGAATAGTGTATAGAGTAACAAAATATTGGATTATGGTCAATTATGAATTATTTAAAATTTATTAACAATATAAAAATATAAAACAACAAAAGAGACTCATCATGAAAAATGTTATCATTCATCATAGAAGGAATCAATGGAGTCAGAATACCAATTTTAAAAGTAACATTTTCACTTAATTTCCTTTGCTATTTTTTCTTATATGTGTGATACTTGTCTTCTTTCACAACATGATGAATATTGAAATATGTATTGCATGATAGCATATGTATAACCTATATAAGATTTCTTGCCATCCTGGGGAGCAGGGCAGGGAGAGAGGAAGGAATTCAGATCACAAAATGTCAGAAAACAAAGCTTGAAATGAATAGTGTGTGAAAACTCATATCTATTGATCATTTCTCTGTTTCTGTTTCTGTTTGTCTTTGTCCCTTTCAGTCTATGTCTCTACCACTCTTAGGTATCTTAAACATTTTATCTGTAGGGTTCCTGTGAAGTAGGTAGTTGAGTTATTATTATCCCCATTTTATAGAATCGAAGTCTGAGGCTTAATGATATGGAAGTCTATACAGTTTCACCCAAGCTATGGCACACATGAAGTCGTTCTGGCTCCCATCTCAATGCAAATTACACACACACACACACACACACACACACACACACACACACACA
>NW_025373304.1:0-3423 GCF_016433145.1 Gracilinanus agilis
ACTAATACCTAATAAAATACTTTTTAAAATAAATTTTTTTATCAAAAATTTGACATTTTTGATAAACTTTTATTGATGCCTTTTTTACATCACTATAATTTCCCTCAATATCCATCTCCATTCTCTCAGAGAACTATCTTATTTAACAAATAATACTTTTACCAATAAAAAAGACAAAAATAGGAAAAATAAGCATGACTGTTTAATACACTGAAAAATCCTAATAAGATGTCAATATACAAAACTCATGGATCTCCCAGCTCTACCAGAAGCTTACTGGGGGTGTCTCTCAAATCTCTTCTTTAGAGCCAAGCTTGTTCCTTATAATTTTGTAACAAAATATTTTTGATCAAAGTCTGACATACAGAATATACATACATAATTGGCAGAAAATTTTGAGTAGTGTTCTAATAAATAAATAATTAAATGATTTGAGCAGATGGTTCATTAAAAAGAAACATTTGTTATCAACAACCACATACACAGAGATGTATTAACTCTAATAATCAAAGAAAACTATGTTAAAATGACTGTGATTCCAACAGAAAACCATCATATTGTCCAAAATCATAAAAGATGCCACAATTCAGAGTTGTTGCAGGTAGAATAAAATAGAAATATATCTCTTTTAGATGGAGCGGATTCAGTGCTGGATTTGGAGTCAGGAAGACTTGAGTTTAATACATCAGATACTTAATAGTGTGTATTCTGGGCAAGTTACTTAACTTCCCTCAGTCTCAATTTCTTTCCATCTTTAAAGTGTAGATAATAATAGCTCCTATTTTCCAGTAGTGTTGTGAAAATGAAATGAGATAATAGATGCAAAGTGTTTGCAAATCTCAAAGTCCTATTTGAAGTCAAACTATTATTTATTACACTATTACTAGGATACACTGAAATTGATCCAAAATTTTTGACAGTAATATAGAATCATACAATGAATCCCCAAAACGTACATGTCCTTTGACTCAATAGTGCACTATTGCTTCTATACTCCAAAGACATTATTGACAGGAGAAAAAAAATCCCATCTGAACAAAAATACTCCTAGAAGTACAATTTACAACAGGAAAAAAGCAAAGAAATAAACTGGATAATGTAATAATTGAGGAATGGCTGAACAACTTATGATACATTGGTATACTGTAATAATTTAATATTATTTTATAACAAGAAATTGCATGTAGGAAAAAATAAACATTTTATGAAATAATGGAGAAGAACATAAAAAGCATAGCCCAAATGGAATTATACCCACTCCCTAGTCTTACCTATTTAAAGACAACAACAATCTAATCTAGACTAGAACACAGTAAAGACAGTTAGAAATAAAAGAAGAAAAATGATGATATGACTACCCCTGCATTAAAGTCAATATACACATCTATTGATTTGGAGTTAGTAATATGTGGGCAGTTAAATACTGCAGTGGATAGAGCCATGGGACTGGAGGCAAGAGGACCTGAATTCAATTTCAAACTCAGACACTTACTAGTTATGTGGCCCTGGGCAAGTCATTCTACCTTGTTTGCCTGCCTCCATTTCCCCATCTGTAAATTAAGATGGAGAAGAAATGGCAAACAACTCCACTATCTTTGTTAAGAAAACCCAAAAGGGATTACACAGATTCAGGCATGTCTTAAATGCTGAACTAAAAAAAGCATCTGAACCAAAAGTAGATAGGATTAGAGATATTTGCCTAATCAGTCAGATATTTTTGCTATCATTTTGTTTGTCTATATCATCTGCTTTTCAGATGTACTCCTTTCTAATTTTCTCAAAACCTGAACTCAAGTCCTATTTCTACCATGTGCTAGCTTTATATCCACAGGCAAGGCACTTCCTTTTTTGAGAAAGTTTTCTCTGATAATGATTTACAAGAAAAAAAAAATGCTTTCGGTGGAGAGAATTTTCCTACCAGCAGTTTCTAGTGGGAAATTAACATAGTATCTTTGAATTTAGAAAAAAAATATTGATAATTATTTCAATGCATTTGGTTTCCTTGGTAATCGTGTATTTCATTTTATGCATTAAAAAAGGAAATGGTGAGGCGGACATGATTGGGGATGTGGACTGGAAGCTACCACACCAAGGCAACTATCAACAATTTGGAAATAGGTCTTGATCAATGATACATGTTAAAACCAGTGGAAATTCGCATCGGCTATGGGGGGTGAAGGGGAAAGTAAGAACATGAATCATGTAACCATGATAACTTTTCTAAAAAATAAATATTATTAAATGTTAAAAAAAAGGAAATGGTAATCAAGTCAACAAAAAAGCTATTATTTTAAGAATAGGTCTCATCAGACTTCCTAAGGAGCCCATGTCATAAAAACAGACAAAGAACCCCTACTCTAGACCAGTTAAATAATTGACTTTTCCAACACTATAAATGTTCATTTGTTTATTTGAATGACTGTATTCAAGAATGAAAATTAAAATTTCACCTGCCTTTATTTAAAGAAATTAAGGAGCGTAGGAGGAGAAGCTGGTAAAGAAACTGTTTTCATATTTTTCTTTTCATCTTTGGGGCACTACAGGTCAATGCAAAGAGTGAGCACACTAGAAGGCAAGATGCCTGGGTCCTACGGCCATCATCAGCATTCAGTGGCCATGGGATCTTTGGCAGTCCTTCCCTGTTCTAAGCTCCAGGCTTCTCTTCAATAAAGGGAAAAGGCTGGATTAAACACCCTACAAAGTCTCCTTCCAACTCTGAGAGTCTTTGAGTCTAATGAACCTGTGAACTCTAAATTTCCCTCATCTGTTCTTTGTTGAATTTGGTCCCGGCTTGTCACGGCCAGTGAATATCTTGATAAGGATCCTATTGTAAATTTAATTTACTCTTTCCAAACAGTTAAAATAAAGATGACAGAACATGGAATGCATATTGTACTCAATGTAAGACTAATAGTATGGTCTCTAATCACCTGCAGGAGCAATGTAGTCATAATTAAATTTATAGTAAGGGTAGAGTATCCCATGACTGATAATGACACAATAAATTATAACTCGCACCCAGCCTTTATATGAATTTAAAGGCCTCTTTATGCCATTGGCAACAAAAGTGATTATCGGGTTATGAATGAGTCCCATTAGCACAACAGAAGCAGCATCCCATAATGTGGAAGCTAACCTTGAAAATACTCAGGGTGAATCCAAAAAAGAAACAAGTCTGTTTCTGTCCTCAGGTCTCTGCCCTCTCCTCTTCCATTTCTATCTTTAATTATAATAGTAATATTTAATGAGTATTATTGACATACTATTTGAAAGCTACAAAATACTTTTATATGTATACATACACATATGTGCATATGTATGTGTATACATATAGGAGTATTTTACAAGCTTTCAAATGGCATGTCAATAACACTCATTAAATATACATATATATGTATGTCTATACATATATATGTATATATA
>NW_025373305.1:0-5766 GCF_016433145.1 Gracilinanus agilis
GAGAGAGAGAGAGAGAGAGAGAGTTGGGGTGGGAGGTGAGCCTGGAAAGTTTTCTTCTTAAATGTCACCTACACACATGCAGCCCAGTTCCTCCTCAAAGTCCCACTCAATCAATGGCTTGTCATGGCATGGATGTGACCTGGATCTGGCAAAGCTCTGTCACCAGCAGAAAACAAACGGTCAGCTTTGACCATGTCGGAAAGGCTTTAAATATGGCTCCAGGAAGAGCCAGCCTGCTTTCTAAGGACCAACCCAAATCATGACACAGACACTACGGGCTGGTTCCCTGGTGGTGGTGGGAAGCTGGTGTTTTGCTGTGGACACACACACACATAGACATAGACATGCACATGTATGGATGCATGTATATATACACATGTGAGATACTTGTATAATCTAGATCTATCCTATCAGCTAGAACTAAAGCTATTGACACAGATGTAACTCTGCATAGAGCTATATGCATATTTATGTCTGATGTGGAGAGATGTGATTGTATGGTATGTGAGTAGGAGTAGATGTATATGAGCACGTGTATGAGTATGTAAGCATGTGGAGTGTGTGTGTGTGTGTGTGTGTGTGTGTGTGTGTGTAATAGCAGTGAATATATGCACATTCCCAGAGTCAGTCCCATCAACATAGGGAAATCTCAGTATGGAAAATCTCTCCACCAAGGCTAATTAGAAATTCCATCTATAACTTCTAGTCTTGGAAAGTTGCCCGAGGGCACTGAGAGCTTGATGACTTAGCCAGGGTCACAGAGTTGTTAAGAGAGAATTTGAATTTCTTTGAGAAATCACAGTTATTTTAAAGACCCCAAGCTTCTCCCCACCACCGAGGCTCATCTTTGTAGACAGACAGATGGAGGGACAGATAGACAGATGTAAATAGATAGACAGATAGACATATAGACTGACAGACAGACAGATATATAAAGAGACAGACAGACAGATAGATAGACAGACAGATATGTAGAGACAGATAGACACAGAGAGACAGACGGACAGATAGATATATAGAGGGAGATAGACGGGCAGACAGAAAGACATAGTTATATAAAGAGATAGACAGAAAGACGGACAGACAGACAGACAGACAGATAGATGATAGATAGAAATGAGTGGAGAGATAGTTGGATAGATGGACAGATAGAGGGATGACTAGATAGATGGATGGATAGTTGGATAGATGAATGGATGGATGGATAGATGGATGGATGGACAGAGAGATAGATTGATTGAGCATTTATTAGCTGTATATTATGTCCCAGGCACTGTGCTATGGTCTGGAGACACAAAAAGGCAAAAGATAGGGCCTGCTCTCCAGGAGCTCCCAATCAAATGGAGGAGATAAATATATATGTCTATAGTTTGTATATCTAGAGAGAAACTACAGACAGGATAAAAAATTAAGAAAAGAAGTCACTAGAATTAAGGTGGTGAAAAAGACTTTATATATATAAGTCCCAGAAGCCATGAGAGTCAGGGGGTGGAGATGAGGAGGGAGAGTGTCCAGGCATGGAGGGACAGCCCAAGAAAATGTCTGGAGTCTGGAGATGAAGTGTCTTGCTCAAGGAGCAGTCAGGAGGCTATTCAAAGGATGCCATAGGAGTTTAGGAACACACACACACACACACACACACACACACACACAAGATATCTATATGATATATATGTATGTCTTAACAATGCCACTTGAATTTATCTGCACAAACTTCAGGAACGCCATCCCCAGAGACGAGCCGGATGCCTGCTCTGTAAATCTGATGGGCTGTACACAGGGAGCTGGGTGATTTATTCCCCAGCAAACATGCTGCCCAAGCTCGGCCTCTAGCCGTGTGCCTATTATTCAGATGTATTCAGGACCTCACCCTTCCTTGCCAGGGGATGCTCGGTTTTCTCCAGGCTCCTGCATATGTGTTGTTCTTTCCCTCCCTGGGAGAGATGTCCAAACCAGATTTTTGCCGTCCCCCCAAGGTTAAAGCAAAGAATGAGATGTCCTCTGCATTTCTCCCACTCCTGACTCCTGGGAAATAATCCATCTGCCTCAGAAGGTGACAGCTCCTGGCACGTACAAAGGTGCCCCGAGAAGAGCTGTCCAGCCTCTGTGTAGAGACTCATGATGAGTATCGGGGCTGCTTCGCATCTCACAGCCCAGCAGGCTCCAGTGCTGGCCCGTGAAATAGAAATACTTAAAACGCTGTAGAATGACCATCTTCTATTCCTTCTCATAAATCTCTGTATTACAGAAGCTTACATAGCAGAGTTAGGAGAGGAGCCAGTGAGGGGGAGCCACCTCCCATTGGGGAGCTCACCACTGTCCCTACAAAGACTCTGGAATGGTCCTTAGAGATCTGCGCCTCCAACCCTTTTGGATACACGGATGGGGAAATCTGCATCAAATGGCGACAAGCTCCTGGTTCTGCCTCCTTTGCAGGGTCATTACAAGGAAAGCTCGTGGCCAACGGGACAGATCCGTCAGGAATCACGAGCCTGGAGAGAAGAAATCTCTCAGAAAGAGGCATGGAAAAGGCCCCTCAGGAAACCCAGCCCCAAAGATGCTCAGAGTAAAGATGTGCCAGCAAGGCTGGCCGTGGCTCTGGTCTGGCCCTGCTCCAACTTCTTGATGCATCATCTTGGGCAAACAGGTGAGGCCTGGACCGAGGCTCAGAGAATGGCCGGGTCTTCCTGACTCAGCAGAGATCTCCATCCATTGGGCCACATTGTACCTAAAGGGAAGAGAGTCAACATTTTGTGTCATTAGTCCCTTCAGTCTCTGCCAGCCCTAGTCTTGGCCACTCTCTGCCCGCTCCAGCTTATGGGCCAGCAGAGTCTTCCCCGAGGGGGCCGGGGCCTCACTCTCCCATCACGAGGATCAGCCATGAAAGAGTCTTCATCCCATGCATTTCCAGAGTCCTTGAATGTCGCGTTGACAACACAAAGAGGAATGCGAGCATGATCACGATCCTTAAAGGACAATAATCAATAACGGATCTATAACGATCATTCAGAACAACATTCAGAACAAAATGTGGTTCACACGGATGGAGGGCCCTAAGGTTAGTCCTGTGCTTTACACGCATTATTAAAGGAAGCAGTTCTGTCCTGTCATGTGTCATACTATGAATCAGAGAGGAATTGTCCCTCTGTAACAGGCGCAAAGGGTCTCCATACCAAGAAAAAGAAGAGGCCTGGGACAACACCCCAAACAAGCAAAACAGCAACCCAAACGAGGAAGCTGGGGTTCAGAGAGGGCAGGAGAGTTTCTCGTGATCACTCACGATCACAACTAGCAAATGTTACAGAGGATTAGAACTCTGGTCATCTCCTATTTCTAGCCTCCATTGAGCTTTTCTCCATTTAAAGAGGGTGTCCAGAGCTACCATCTGGTCATGCTTCCTTCCATCTTAGCCCCTTTGGACTCCTCCATCATGCCCCCAGGAACGTCTTCCTCCTTCCAGACCAAGTCAGCCATGGTGCTCCCCCCTCATCGATATCCTGTCCCCCTCTAGTTCAGGATGGAGAGTTCTTCCCAGCATCTCCATTGAAGGCGGAGGCCCAGGTCAGGCATCTTTGCATTTCCTACCCAGCTGCTCATGTGCCCTTGGCTTCTTGCTGCCCTTCCCCTTCCCTCATTCCCTTTTCGGCTTCCTTTTTGTGTCCTTCCCTACTAGATTATGAGCTCCTTGAGGGGAAGCCTGTCTTCCTTTTTCATATTGCATTCCTAGCACTTAGCCCAGTGCCTAGAACACAGCAGGTGCTTGATAAATATTTGCTGACTATCCGTGCTTCACTGCCACCACACTGCCAAAGGTCTGATATTAATAAATTAATCAATGAGCATTTATGCTGTACTTCCTGTGTACTTGGCACTGTGCCAGGCACTGAAAGTACAAGGAAGACAACAAAGCAGCCTTTGCCCTCGAGGAGCTTCCCTTCCCTTAGCCCTTACTCTCTGCTGGGGCAATATTGCTGTCCTTTCTCTCTCTGCCTCGATGGAGGCCGCCCTAAGCAAACCCAACCTTCTTTCCCAGAACCCTCACCTCTGCATTGTGCCCTGACTCCCCTCTAGAGGACAGGATCTGCCTAGCAGCTCCAGCCTTGCTCTCGCCAGGTCCTGCACTCTCAAAGTCAAACCTCTGTGTGTTGGAAGCCCCAATGACCTTGAGAGGTTCAACCAGCAGCCCTGGGGCCACATGAGCCCAGACTGCTTTTCCTTCCCCCTTGGTGAAGGGAGAAGAGGAGAGGGCAAACGAGGAAAAAGTCATCCTCTCTCCGCTTCAGATGGGACCTCAGCCCTTCAGGTCCTGAGGCGTACCTGGCTCCGTGTCCAGCCGGGTTCTGAGATAACTTCTCTTTGGGTTGATTTTCTGAGGCAAACGGTGGCTGCTCCCCCAAATCTCAGCTCCCACTGCCCGGCTGGCTTCGAGGTGGGACTGAGCAGCCTCAGCTTCATCCCTGGCATGACCTGACAGCCAGTAGGCTGCCTCCGGTGGCCTCGGCTCCCTGCCCTTGAGGGTCTTCCACAAAAGGCCGAACAACCAGTTGGTGGGAAGGGTTTAGGGAGGACTCCTTTGTGTGTGTAGATGTTGCATGAAACGCCCACTCGGGTCCCTTCTGGAAGGTCTCCCAGCGCATGACCCAGGGGAGGTCTCAGTGGAGTCAAGCTAGAAATCCAAGGGCTGCTCTGACTCTGCCTACATGCTTTAGCTACCTGGACGTCAGGTAGGCAGTAGTCGATGGCACGAGGACTTGGGAGGTGGGAGGGATTTAGCATGTATTCATCTGCTCGTGTCTAAGGGGGAATCTGAGCTATTCTCTAGAGGCTCAAATCTCCCAGCAAACCCTTCAGTGGGCTCTTCTCAAATGAAGTTGAGTCACTTTTCAATTGATAGAGTTAGAGTTTGAAGGGACCTTAAGGGTCACCCAGTTCAAGTGCTCCATTTTGAAGCTGATAGTACTGAGGCTCAAAGAAATTAAACAACATGCCCAAGGTCACACAGGGAGTAAGTAACAAAGCCGGGATTTGAGCCCAGATCCTTCAACTCTGAATGAACCACATTGCCTTTCATTCATTCCTAACTGCTCCCGACTAGTGACTAGCCCTCAAGGACCGATTCCTCATGTTAATTCGAGCTTTTCTCTAACACGGGGAGAGGGGCTCTTGGGTAGGCAGAAGGCTTTCCCCCACCGGAACTGAATTTGGTAATCTGCTCGTCCTTGGAACTTGGCCAAAGTGGATTTCCTATTGGGAGTGTTCTCTGTGGAAGTGTTCACCCTTAACGATTTCCATTCTGAAGTGGGCCAGCCATGAAGGCTTCAAGGGCTACGGAGTTTTCACAAGGCAGAACAGCCTCAAGATAAGGGGCTCAGACCCTCGAGAAACAGCTGCACAGCATTAGAAAAGGATTTAGAGCCAGAGAACTTGAGTCCAAAGCCTACTTCTGCCTCAATTTTCCCATCTAGAGAAAAGGGGGGGGGGTTACTGAATGAACTCTAAAGGAACTTTCAGCTCTAGATCTCTGATAACATCAGAAAGACTGAGAAATAGAGATAGAGAAGCAAGAAGAAAGAATGAAAAAGGGGGAAAGGAAAAGAAAAGAAAAGAAAAGAAAAGAAAAAAGAAAAGAAAAAATAAGAATGAGGAAAGAAGAAAGGGAGGATAGAGATATAGAAGGCAAAAGTGAGAAAGAAAGAGGGGAAGAGAAAGAGAAAAGGAAGGCAGGAAAGTAGGGAGGGAAGAAAGGAAAAAAGAAGTAAAGGAAGA
>NW_025373306.1:0-2422 GCF_016433145.1 Gracilinanus agilis
GTATTATATATACATTATATAGTATATTATCTATAATATATTATACATACTATATTTTACTATGTGTAATAATGTATACATACATATATGCATTATATAGTATGCCATATAATGCATATATAATATATTGTAGATAATACACTATATAATTAAGTAATATATAATAGACCATATTACACACACACACACACACACACACACACATTTGTGACTCCAGTTTTACTCTTTCCTATTGCATGTTGCTGTTGCTGATATTCCTGCCTGTGTTTCTTATTTTCTTCCCCATCATCCCCTCCACTATATCTCCTCCCTTTCAGTAGGGCTTTGCCCTCGGTGCGTGTGCTTTTTGGCATCTAATGGGAATTGAACCACTGCTGCTTAACTTTCTTCACTACTGTGATGTGGTTCATCCCCATTCTTCACTCACTCCACCAGCCAGTCCTTTTCCAAACTTTGGATTTTGTCACTGAGCTTAGGGAAAGAACCGCTTCCTCTAGGTGCATGCACCATGACAAAATTAGAAGTTGGCAAGTGCGAAGGAAAGTTAAAAAAAAAGATTTAAAAATAGTTGGCTATAAATAAATAATAGTAATAGCAATTATATAGAGCTATAAGATTTGCAAAATGCTTAATTCATATTTTCTCATTTGGTTCAGAAGAAATGGATGAGGCTGGTTTGTATGTTACATTTCCCTTTCTCCTACTGAGTTCAAAGACCTTCTTTTCATGTATTCTTTCACTATTCAGAGCTTAGCTATCATTTTTACTCTGGTGACTGAATCTAGGATTTCTGGTAACACATATTTTTCAATTCCATCAGTTGAATTGAGCCTTTTTGTTATGAATATTATCCCCATTTTACAGATGATGTATTTAGCTTAAGGTTAAATGACTCACCAAAGATCATATTATCTCATCAAAACTCATATTCAAGATTGTATCCACTTAACTTTTCACCGCTGAATTCCCAATTGACCAGGCTTCTACTATTGACCCACTATAAACAAAATCTACCCTCTTTCAGCTAAAGTATATTCCCTAAAGGTGGCCTCCTTCCAGGAACCTAATTTAAAAATGCGTCTCTTCAAGGTGTCCTATGCCAAAGACCTGCGATTTGTTGCTACCACACCCAGGAAGCATCCTTGACACTTGTAGAGTTGCCCAAGGCTCAGAGGAGTTAAATGACTTGCCTGTGATGACATGGCCAGTAAGTAAGAATCTGAAGTGGGATCTGAGCCCAGGTCTTTCTGTCCAGTTCTTACCAACATGCTGTCTCTCTTTGACTAAACATATTAAACTGAAAAAAAATAAAGAAATTTAAATCATTTATATGGTCTTTAAAGTGAAGCTTTTATCATTTATGAATTTGTCCAATTTACTTTTAATTCAGTAGAAGTTATTTTAAAATTAATTTTCAATATTTGTTTTCAGAGCCCTGATGCCAACGTTTTCCTGCACTTGGCACCTGCCAATATCCATTTGCAAATTTTTGATTTTTCCATACATTTCCTAACATATTAATTATAGCAGATTCCACTGCCAGTAAAATAATTCTGCAATACCCTGGGAGTTTGATAAAATTGCATTTTACTTTGATTTGCATCTTGCAACTCCATCTGTGCTTTGGGTTACCATATCCCCATGTTCCCAAGTGCTTCCTTATCATAAAATAAGGAATATGCAGAGAACACTTTATCATCAGGGATTTCATCAAACTCAGATTTAGGCTTGGCCTCCAGAGGGAGCCAAGGCAGAACCTTGGGGACAAACTGTATAGGGAAAATGAATTCTTTTTACCATTCTCATGGTTTCTATTTTAATTCAAGAAATCACTTTAGTGAGAAGCATCATTTATCCACCAGCATTTCATAAGTGCAGAATTCACAAATGCTACTTCAACTGGTGGGTAGCTAGGTGGTGCAGTGGGAACAGGGTTGGGCTTGGAATTAGGGAGATTCATGTTCATGAGTTCAAATATGGCCTTGGACACTAGCTGTGTGACCCTGGACAAGTCATTGAATTGCTTCAGTTTCTCATCTGTAAAATAGATGGAGAGGGAACTAGTAAATCACTTGTAGATTTTAAAGTTAATATGCAATACTCCAAGTATGATATTTAATAAGATATATTAATATTTAATTTGAAGCAAAAGGAAAATAAAAAGGCTAGAGAAACAGGGAGAGTGCTCACTCAAGCAACTCATGTGGAAGAGAGTCTGAGAAAGGTGTTCCCCAAAACTAATATACAATCACATAAAAGACGCATGTAATGGGGGCAGCTGGGTAGCTCAGTGGAGTGAGAGTCAGGCCTAGAGACGGGAGGTCCTAGGTTCAAACCCGGCCTCAGCCACTTCCCAGCTGTGTGACCCTGGGCAAGTCACTTGACCCCCATTGCCCACCCTTACCAATCTTCCACCTATGAG
>NW_025373307.1:0-3459 GCF_016433145.1 Gracilinanus agilis
TAACATAAAGAAGTATACGTCCAATGGGGGATAAAATTTGAATACACAACTAAAAGGAATATTTATAGCAAATAATACAAAGAAATGTGAAGAGGGAGAGAGAACTAATAACTAGGTATAGGGGATGATTGGAGGAAAGACTTAGCAAGAGAATCTATAAGCAATAGTTAAGGAGGGAGGAAATCCCAGACAAAGAACAGAAAGCAGAAAGCAGGCATTTGAGTGATCAGCCATACCAATTTGGCTGGAATGAAAAGTATAAAGTGAAATAATTTGATATAAAGTTAGAAAAAATAGACAGAATGAGATAGTAGATGGCTTTAAAGCCTTAGAACTTTGTATTTTATTTTAGAAATAATAGGGAAGGGCAGCTAGGTAGTTCAGTGGATAGAAAGCCAAGCATAGAAATGAAAGGTCCTGGGTTCAAATCTAGATTCAGACACTTTCTAGTTGTATGGCCCTAGGCAAATCACTTAACCCCAATTGTCTTTCCCTTACCACTCTTCTGCCTTAGAATAATTCTAAAACAAAAGGTAGGATTTATGAAAAAAAAAAAGAAAGAAAGAAATAATGAGGAGTCACTGAATATTTTGAGGTAGAGGGAAATGAAAGTGATTGTTTTAGGATTCAGCTTGATTAATGTGCAGAATATACACTGGAGAGAGGAGAGATTGGTAGTAAGAAACTTTTTAAAAGTCATTAGAGTAGTTCTTGTGAGAAATGATGAGATCCTAAGTAGAGGTTGTATAAGTGGAGAAAAGACAGATACTAGCAATATTTTGATAGACAAGACTTGGAACCTGGTAGGATATGGAGGGTGAGGTAGGGTAAGGAATCGAGCATGACTCAAAGGTTAGAAACTTGGGTGACAGGAAGAATAGTGGTATGAATTTTAATGAAGAGGAAAATGGGATCTAGAGAATTCCAATGACTTATCCAAGGTCGTACCACTACTATAATGGTTTTGGAACCAAAACCTAAAACTACAGTTTTCAAACCCACTGCTTCTCCCACTAGACTATGCCATCTTTCTAATTACTATTTTATTATTGTTTGAATGATGACTTTGACAGTTTGAAACAAAAATAGTGTGATCTTTCTAAAAAGAAAACAAATAGAACATACCTATAAATAAATGCATTTTGAAAAAATCAGAGAGCAAGTGAATCCAGTTTACTCACCCTATTGATGTCTGTTCAAGGTTTACTGCAGTGGCTTGTCCTGAGGCACATCTGGCTGCTCCCCAAACCAGGAGATGTTCATTACAGTCAAACCACTGATGTAGAACCAGAGATAGTATCCAATCCCTGGAGCCTGCATGCAGTGGTTAAGAACTATCTATGAATGGCAGGTGGAGAAGCTGCATTATTTAAATTCTGCAAATGAGGCTTTCCCCGTCAGAGTTTAGATTATCCAGGAATGGTTTCTTCAATAAACACATTTCCTTATCATGGTTTTCAGCCTACCACAGCTCAATAAATTTTGCAGGCTTGGATTCATCAACTAGTGACATCATCCAGGTCATCTGCCACCTTAGACCATTAAAGCCAGGCCTTTGCATTTCCAGAGGCTTGGAAGAAGTGGGCTGGAATATATAGAGGTCTCTCACTGGACTAAGCTTTCACTAGGGTTGGGATTACAGTGGATAGAGAATTCAGCCTGGAGTCATGAAGACTCATCTGCCTGAGTTCAAATCTGGCCTCAGATACTGGAGTGATCCTGGGCAAGTTATTTAACCCTGTTTGCCTCGATTTCCTCATTTTTAAAATGAGCTGGAGAAGGAAATTGCAAACCACTCTAGTACCTTTGCCAAGAAAACCCAAAATAGGGTAATGAAGAGTCAGACCCAACTGAAACAAATGAACAATAACAACAACAGCAGATGTATTAGCTGCCTGGATTCTGCTCATAAATAAGTCCAGGTGGATGCAATTTTAAAATCCTTTACCAGTTCCCACTGTGTACTGAGCCTGGAAAATACAATAACATAGAACCACAGGTTCTTATAGCTTGAAGGGACACCAAAGTCCTTAATAGTCAAATCTATACCTGACAAATGGCTATTCAATTTTTGCTGGAACACTCCAAGTGAGAATTAACACAATTATTTCCAAGGCACCCCTTCCATTTTGGCACAGTTCTATTAGGAAGGTTCTGCCTGCTATCAAACTAAAATTGCCCTCTTCATTTTCTATCCTCTGCCCCTACTTCTTCCCTCTAGGGCTAAATTGAACAAATCTATTCTCTCTTCTGCATGAAAGTCCCTCAGGTGTTTAAAGGAATGAGCTGTGACTCCATGCTGGGGATGGAAACAGCAGGAAGAATCAAGTTATTTATATTCTGGCAATACAAAGAAGAAAACAAAAGAAAAAAAAGCAACCTGCCCTCAAAGTGTTTACCTTCCACAAATGTAAACAGTAATATAACATTGACAAAGATAAGAAAATATAATATAAATGGAGGACACGGTGCTTAGCACAGTACCTGTCACATAATAGTTGCTTAATAAATATTGGGTGGCTTGAGTTCAGGAATAAAAGACTAAGACCTATGAGAATTAGGAAATACACCTAAAATGATCTCAGAATTGGATTTGCTGTGCTGGCACTCAGAAATAAGATCCAAGGATGAAAGTCTGATGCAGTGCAAAGTCTGATACAATAGAAAGAGTGCTGGGTTGGAAGTCATCTCTGGGTTCAAATCATAGCTCTATTATGTAAAACATGTACAACCTTAGAAAAGTCATTTTGCCTCTCTGTGTCTCAGTTTTCTCCTTTACAGAATGGAAGGATTAGACTAGATGACCTCTGAGGCACTTTCCAACTCAATGGCTATCTTTCTCTTTGTCTCTATATACATATACACACACATACAGAGAGAGAGAGGGAGACAGACAGACA
Source organism: Gracilinanus agilis (assembly GCF_016433145.1). Classification (NCBI taxonomy): domain Eukaryota; kingdom Metazoa; phylum Chordata; class Mammalia; order Didelphimorphia; family Didelphidae; genus Gracilinanus; species Gracilinanus agilis. The sequence goes on from NW_025373307.1 coordinate 2,901, forward strand.
GAGAGAAAGAGACAGAGAGAGAGAGAGAGACAGAGACAGAGAGACCAATGTATGTATGTGTATGTGTGAGTAGATGACCACTTTATGGTTACAAAGTGCCCAGTTACAAAATGTCAGGGTCATTGTAGGGGCAATGTCTAGTCTTAGGCATGTTGGTCTAGATCAGTGATTCCCAAAGTGGGCACCACCGCCCCCTGGTGGGTGCTGCAACGATCCAGGGAGGCGGTGATGGCCCAAGGTGCATTTGGGAGCAGTAAATAACTGTAAGGGGGCAGTGATAGTATGTGACAGGGGGTGCTAAGTAATATTTTTTCTGGAAAGGGAGCGATAGGCCAAAAAAAGTTTGGGAACCACTGGTCTAGATGATCTCTAAGGTGACTTCCATTTATAAGAGTCTGGGACTTCATGAACATCAATTAATATCCTAAAACCACCACAGAGTAATATAAACAATAAAATATAACAAAATAAAGTGAGAAATAAACCTGAGGGGGCAGGGGAAAGAGAGAGAGAGAGAGAGAGAGAGAGAGAGAGAGAGAGAGAGCTGTCTCTTATACAC
>NW_025373308.1:0-3832 GCF_016433145.1 Gracilinanus agilis
GAAGGAAGGAAGGAAGGTTTAGTCATCTTTTGCCACTTTTAAAATTGATCGATCTAATAGGTTTAGATTAATTTGGGGAATTACAATACTCTTTAAAGGAAAGGAGACAATGAGTAAAATAAAAATGTTACTTGGGCATAATTACTACCAGAGCTTCAAATTCAACTGCTTGGCTCCATCTAGTTTGATGTCATATTCAATACTGCATTGCTTGTGGTGGAGCCAGCAGTGCTGGACAGATAGCAAATAGTCAATAAATACTTGCCAAACTAACATTGTCCTCATAAGTTGCTGAGATAGAGAAGAAGCAAGATGGATTCAGTACCTGAAATAAGAGCAAGATAGAGGACAGAAGAGAAAGAAGAGACAAAAGGTGATAATAAGTAAGACTTTCTTGAAGACAATGGCTGAGAACAACTTCTATTAGTATTAGGTACTAAGGGTTAAGTTTCCAGTGACTTTTGTGATGTTTATAATTGCTTTAGAAATCAAGATAATGGAATGGTGATGACTTTGCATTTGTGTAATCATTGAACTTGAGGGTGGAGAAATTTATTTGCAAGAATTCTTGTTGCTCATATTTTTTATATAGGATTAGATCCCTCATCACATCTGATCTTCCTAAAAGAACTGGAATGGAAAATTTTGAGAAAGCAGCAGGTTAGACAATCCTGAATGTTAAATGTAAATAATCATAATAAGCATATTAAAATCTAAAGGCTCTAATTGTTTAAAAAATAGATTGTTCTTGTCTTTTTTAATAAGATCAGAATCACAAGGTTTAGGGTTATTTTTACCTCCAACTGCTTATTGAAAAAATAAAATTTTAAAAGTTGTACTAATTTGTATTAAGATATGTTTCATAAAAGATTTTAGCAGGAACATCCAAGAAATCTCTATAAGTAACTTAGAACCAAAGATATAAACCTACTAGAGAAAAAAACTATCACAGAATGTCCAATCTAAGTTGTTTTTCAAAAATAAAATAGCCACACAAGACATCTGAGATCTGAAACAAAATTTTTGGATGTTGGAGATAGGCAGCAAGACTTAATGTTATTTAATGTCAATATCCATTATTATGCTGCTTTGGCCCTTTGTTTTACTGTATTTGTTTACTGAACTCTTCTCTATTTCTTAATATTTTCATGGTTTGTGTCAAGATAAACACAATGGATTGTGACCAAAAATTCTGTCCTGCCAAGTTTTTTTCTTTTTTCTTTTTTTTTGGTCATTGGGGCAAAAAACCCTTTAGCCAAAACTGGCAAAGGAGAGAAGGGAAATTTTAAGGGATAAGTTTCTAATGGGTTTTGTGATGTTTCTAATTGCATTAGAACTTCAAGATTATGAAATAGTGATGACTTTGCAATGTTTTAGCCGCAAAAGGTCAGCATGTCTTCAGTGGTGTCCACATTTTCCTCTATTTTATTGAAGTTACATCCTAGTACATTCCAAAAGATTGACAGCATATTTCTTGTGCTTGATAGAAATTTCCCTCATTACCTAATCCTAAAATGACACTTCTCCTCTTTATCTTGAAACACTATTTAAGGCCAGACTCTCCTCCTGTCTCTTGGAGGGATCCATCAGCCACCCACACACATGTGCATACACACTTTTTAAATTCAATGGAAATATACATCTTTGTAATAGATCTGTATACTTGTTTGCTTTTAGGTTGACTCAGGATTTGGGCATAAATATAATTATGGATAAAAGCAGTCAGGCCAAAAAAAAAAATCAAGCAGTATCATATTGTAAGAAAAAATGGAAAAGAACTACAAAATGGTGAATAAAGTAGCCCTCAGAGGCATATAAATAGGAACAGGCAAATACAAACAAAACCAGAGAAACAGAATTATACAGTAATGTATGGGTATTTTTTTTAAATCTACTATATGATGATCAATGCAAGGATCCAATACAACTCCAAGATATCCATAAGGAAAAAGGCTACCCCATGTCAAGAACCTGATAGAGGCTGAATGCAGATTGAAGAACACCATTTTAAACTTTATTTCCTTCTTGATTTTTTCCTTTTCTTATATAAGTGTTATATCTCCTTTCCCAACATGATGAACATGGAAATATATATTGCATGATAGTACATGTACAACCTACATCATATTACCTGTATCTTGGGGAGGGAAGAATAGGAAAGGAGAGAATATGAATCTTAAAATGTCTAAAAAGAAGTATTAGGGAGCATCTGGGTGGCTCAGTGGATTGAAAGCCAAACCTAGAGACTGGAGGTCCTAGGTTCAAATCTGATCTCAGACACTTCCCAGCTGTGTGACCCTGATCAAGTCACTTAACCCCCATTGCCTAGCCCTTACCACTCTTCTGCCTTGGAACACACAGTATTGACTCTAAGATGGAAGGTAAGGGTTTAAAAAAAACAAGTATTAACATTTTCTAAATGTAATTGGGAAAATATGATTTTAAAGTCTACTAAAAGAAATATTAATACAAAAAGTTAAATATCACCTCATTGCTGTCACTGAGACTTCACAGAATGCAATTCATGATTAGAATATGGTGACCAAATGATTATGTTTTATTTTAAAAAAACAAATTATAAGTAATGGAACAGCAGTATACACTTTGTATAACAGTACTTTATATTACATATATGTAATATATTTACATTGTAGTATACAACTCTGCACTGTATGAGTTCATTCATAAAAGGAACTCTTAATGGGAAAATTCTCTGCATCAATGGAAATCAGCACTTGCTTTCTAATTTATAATCTTAGAGGACAGCCTAGAACACTGAAAGGTTAAGTGACTTTTCCAGGGTTACTTGATCAGTATTTGTCAGAATTAAGATTTTAATTCAGGTCTTCCTCACTTTAAGGTCTATTCATTATCTGCTGTGTTACACGGTATTATATACTTATAGACGATATGCTCATATAAAGAAGTCTATAATGAGGTCTGATTGAAAAAATTTTGACTACAAAGCTATGGAAGAAAAAGGCAAAAGCAATATTATTTAGAAATATATTATATTGCATCTATTATAAAAAGAGACAATAAAATAAATGAATAAAAAAGAATTTTTTTTTAATTTAAACATTTATTAATATTCATTTTTAACATGGTTAAATGATTCATGCTCCTACTTTCCCCTTCACACCCCCAAGCTCCCCCCACCCATGGCCAATGCACATTTCCACTGGTTTTGTCATGTGTCCTTGATCAAGACCTATTTCCAAATTGTTGGTAGTTGCATTGGTGTGGTAGTTTCGAGTCTACATCCTCAATCATGTCCACCTCGACCCATGCATTCAAGCAGTTGTTTTTCTTATATGTTTCCTCTCCTGCAGTCCTTCCTCTGAATGTGGGTAGCGTCTTTACCATAAATCCCTCAGAATTGTCCTGGGTCATTGCATTGTTGCTGGTACAGAGGTCCATTACATTCGATTTTACCACAGTATATCAGTCTCTGTGTACAATGTTCTTCTGGCTCTGCTCCTTTCACTCTGCATCAGTTCCCGGAGGTCTTTCCAGTTCACCTGGAACTTCTCTAGTTTATTATTCCTTTTAGCACAATAGTATTCCATCACCAGCATATACCACAATTTGTTCAGCCATTCCCCAATTGAAGGGCATACCCTCCTTTTCCAGTTTGTTGCCACCACAAAAAGCGCAGCTATAAATATTTTCTTACAAATCTGTTTATCTATGATCTATTTGGGGTACAATCCCAACAATGGTATGGCTGGATCAAAGGGCAGGCATTTTTTTATAGCCCTTTGAGCATGATTCCAAATTGCCAGCCAGAATGGTCGGATCAGTTCACAGCTCCACCAGCAATGCATTAATG
>NW_025373309.1:0-2831 GCF_016433145.1 Gracilinanus agilis
CTCTCTCTCTCTCTCTCTCTCTCTCACTCTCTCTCTCTCTCTGTCTTCCTCTCTCTCCCTCCCTCTCTCCCCCACTCTCCTTTCTCTGTCTTTTGTCTCTCTTTCTCAGCTTCCCCAGTCTAACCACTCTTTCTCACTCATCACAGCCCTCCAGCTACTATGTACTCTTTTCATTAATAGCCTACTCTCATCCTCCTGAGGCACTCAACAACTGCTTCCTGTTCCAACACAAACAGCCAGGGGCTGCTTTCCCAGCCATGTAGCTTCCCCAATTTACCTGTGTCAGAAGAACAGCCTGAGTGCTCCTTTATAGCCAGGGGGTAGTAAACAACTATAGGCAGCTGTAACCCTCTAGTTGACTCATGTTCTCAGCTGTTCTATCTTCAGAATCTACCTCAAATATTTTAAGATAACTGTCATAATCACTCCCCCTGCCAGTGTCATTTTCTTAAGGTTAAATAATCTGAGTTTCTTCAGCTATCAACCAGAAGACCTGATTGTGGGACCCTTCAATATCCTGGCTACCTTCCACTGGTTGAGCTCAGCTTTGCCAATGTCTCTCTTCAAATGCGGCATCCAGAACTAAATAAACATAATTCCTTATATATGACCTAGCCAGAGCAGAGTGGGATCACTACCTTCCTTGTTCTGAGCACTACAAATGTAGCTAAAGATCACATTAGCCTTTTTTGCCATTTATGATGAATTTATAATCAAGTAGGACCCTTAAGCTTTTTTTTCAAATAAATTTCTTTTAATCCAGGTCACCCTCATCCTATTCTACTAGAGTCTACTTTTAGTCTAAATAAAAGACTTTTTTATTTATCTCTATTAAATTTCTTTTTGTTACTTTCAATCAATTTTTTCTCTCATAAATGTATTAACGATCCCTTTCAGTTCTGTGTCAAGTACAAATGTTATAAGTATGCCTTTTATTTCTGCATTCAAGTCATTAATTAAAATGAATAAGATAGACCAGTAAGATACAATGGCACGAATTGTTACTGGAGAATTTATAATAATATACCATCAAACCAATAAATATACATAGAATAAAGTTTTTTAACTAGATGTGATCCTAGTTGACTCTACCATTATCCAGATCACATGTCTCTATATTGAACTAATGAACTATATGTATGTATGTATGTATGTATGTATTATATACATATATAGACATATACATGTGGCATTCCTTCAATGTGGCAACTGAGTAACTAAAGGAGGCTATTTTGACAAGACGTTTTACTTACTGCACCCAGGTTGGCTCCTGGTGATCACCACTTCCTTTTGTTACAGATTATAAACTACATATTAAATAATTCATTCTAGAATTCTATCCAAAATAGATATAAATCCTTCCCCAAGTGTCTCCCTTAAACAGTAAACTAAGCCATGTTTCTCTGATAAGAATATCAAATCAAATCAAATTATAAGGAAAAACTGGGTCAGGGGAACAATATTGGGATATATAACTTATTTTCTAAGGCAAATGACTCATCTTGCTTCTGATTAAATATATGGATGGAATTTTAATTGTAAAGTATCATTTGAATCCTACATCATTTTGAACCTGTTCATCTACTGATATGTTGTTGGTTCTTAGACATAGGATAAAAGTATATAATCATTTATACAACTTCCTCAGATACTTTAAACATATTTTTTATTTCAATACTTTGGTGTGTCTATAATCTCATTAAAATGTATACATTCTGTTCACTGGCAAATGCAGAGACTATGCAGAGATTCTCTTGTGATTATCCTTTTTGTAGCCTGAAAAAGTATTTAATTCAGTAGGGGAAAACCCACCCTAAATAAAATGTTCTTTTCCATGAAGGTATTTCCCATCTATACATCTATCAGATTCAGTAGAAGGCACATCAGTACAGAGTGTACTGATAACACTGATCTAATCAGACAAAGCACAAAATGAGAAGTATGACCACCAAAAGTGTTTACCACTGTGATGAAGGATATCCAATGCCTAGACTAAAGGTATTTAAAATTATTTTTATTCTGACTCTAACAAACTCTAAATGGAATGGCAATTTGCATCTATATAACTAAAATGAAAATTAGACTTGTGTAATGAAATTCCAGATCTCTAATATATACTATTCCTTTTTTCAAGTGTTTTTATTGATGTTTTATTTTTTACACCAGTTTCCCATAATATGCCATCTTCCTCCCTTTTTAAAGCATGACTTTAGAGAATCATGCTATATAATAAATATCTTAAGATAAACAAGAGGAGAAATTCATTATAATTAGTCAAAATATCAAAAAAATCTAAAATATTTGTGATATGCAACAGTTATGAACTTCCCACCTTCACAAAAGGGTAGGTTAGAAATATCTTCTCACACCATTTTTTTCTTTGTAATTTTTTAACATTCACTTTTTTTAAAAAAAAAAATCCCTACCTTCCCTCTTGGAATCAATACTATGTATTAATTCTAAGACAGAAGAGTGGTAAGGGCTAGGCAGTGTCTAAGGCCAGATTTGAACCTAGGACCTCCCATCTCTAGGGACTTTATCCTTTTAATAACCTCTTTAGTGTACTTTCTATTTAAGTATATAATATAATGAAATTGACCTGTAGATTTCAAAGTCGTCCTGCTTATCTGGACTAATTTCTCTCCTTTCTTCTATTCCTTTCTTTACATTCGAAGAGGGAGGAAAAGCTTCAATGAGCTTCTTCTCTTTTCTTTTTCTTTTTTTATAACTGTTCTGTCCTTATCCTCCTTGTCCTCCTACTCACTAAAAAAAGAGAAAATGAAAGAAGAGAAGAGGAGAGGAGAGGAGAGGAGAGGAGAGGAGAGGAGAGG
>NW_025373310.1:0-4189 GCF_016433145.1 Gracilinanus agilis
TATATATATATATATATATTTGCTTCAAAGTTTGCCAAGTACTTTACATATAATAGCTTACTTTATCCTTAAGAGCTGTTAAAAAAAGATAGAGGTATTGTTAGCCTCAAATTACAGGTGGGAAAGCCAAGGCACAGGGAACTTAAATAACTTAGAAAGAGGTCCCATTTGAAGACAGGACCTCCTGATTCCATTTCCTCACATGTCTGTTGATCTCCATGCTTGTATGTATGTGACTACATATACAAAATATATATTATTTGTAGCAACAAATGGGCAAATTGGCATGTGATGAAACCATATCTATGTTCCCATTCAAGTCAAATGATGCTTTGTTCTTTCATGAGAATGTAAACTTTCTGCAAAAATAGTAAGAATAAATATTTTAAAGGATTCCACAGAGCACTATAGAAAGGGATGGCAGAAAAAGGAAGGGACTGAGTTTACTATGAGTAAAAGGAGGGCAAAACACTGGGATCAGTCTACTCTTATGGGAAAGTGGACCACAGGAGAGGAATATAATGGCCATGAGGATTCTAGAGTTGAATAACGAAGCAGGTGCATCTGGAAGCTGATCCTTCATGGTGGGCGAGAGACATGGGGAAGCATCTCTGTCTTCCCATATTGACAACTAAGACGAAGTCCTGGCAGCCCAAAGTTAGTTCCATAAAGGAACCACCACAAACTCCTTATTTTGCCAACCTTCTTGTAATGACAGTTATGTTAACTGTTTGGGTCAAAGGCATGTAAAGTATTTTCATCTAATTTAGTGTTAAAGGAAGATACAAGACCATCTCAGCCTCAAAACTCCTCAAGTGTTTTTATTTAAAATACCTCTTCAATTTTAACAAAATCCATACTAAGGTTCCTTACAGTAAATCATGACCTAGTTTTCTTTCTTTACTAATGACTAATGCTGTACTTCCTTTTAATAAAAAAAATTCAATGAGCTAGGATAGCATTACATTTCTTTTTAAATCAGCAGAAAAAAGTGATTACATTTTAAGTGACTCAGTCAACGTTTCTCCATAATTAAGTTCTGGGAAATGCTAAGTAAAGGGAAAAGTTACGCTGTTTGTGTATGTGTTGGTATGTGGGTGTGGAGAAAAATGAGGTGTCAAAAATAGACTGAGGGTTACATTCTCTGAATCCTGTCTTTTGAAGTGTTCTAATCTACGAGATTCTATAGGCTGCCTTATAGTTCTTATAGGATCTGTAATCTGAACTCCAAAGTGTCTTTAACATTCCCTCATATAATTAATGGCAACAAAAAGTGTAGAAATATTAAAATGTGTCATACTATATGTTTAAACACCAGATGGCAGTAGGATATTGCTTTTATTTATAATATGTACTGCCTGCTCAGATTTTTTAGAACAGATAGGAAAAAAAATGATTTTGTCTATCAGCTCTGCACATGGTGCCCATTGAGTCTAGAACCCTGAGGTATAAACTTTAGAGAAGCATAAAGGAAATGATGAATTATATACAGTGTGTCTTTTTGATCTATATATAGATTCACAGAATGTTAGAACTGAAAGGGATCTTAGACATTATCTAGATCTCCTGCTCCCTTCCCAAATACCTACACATACATTTTAAAGATTAAAAAACTGAAGCTAAAGAAAACTGACTTGTGCAAAATCATATGGCTAAAATAGGTGACAGCTAGTTCTCAAAACCATATTTTCTGACTACAAATTCATTACTTATTGTGTTATGCCACATGTAGTTCATTCATTCTGTTCATTCATTTGTTCATTCATTTAATTTATACTTCTTTCCTACTTTTTAATCACCATGTAATCAATATGATGTCTCCTCTGAATCCAAATCTTTTTGTGTAGGATAGACCCACTGTAGCATTCAGATGAAACCTATGAATCCCTTTTCAGAATCATGTTTTAAAATGTATACAATAAAGTACATAAAAGTATCAAGGAAAACAATTATATTAAAAGTTAATGAAACATTTTTAAAGTTTCTCGATCCCCAGTTAAGAATGTATGTGTCTAAAGGCTCCCATTGGTTAAGACTAATTTTAAGAGGTAATATATCTAAGAGATATACAGATGGCTTAGCACATAGTATACTTGACAGAGTAAGGAAGATCTAAGTTCAAATTCTGCTTCATAGGCTTATTAACTGTGTAACTCTGGACAAAGCACTTAACCTCATGATGCTGTGATGCCAGTACTGAGGTTATGTCACCAGGGTTGAATGTAAGCAATATAGAGTAAAAAGAATATGTGCACATTATGCTTCAGAGGCAGAACCTTTTGAATTCTAGTCTACTTCCATCCTCTGCCTCTTTTCCTTATTTTCTTATTCTCTCTCTTTAGAGAGATAAATCTCTTTTTGCTTTTTTGTTTGTTTGTTTTTTTTTACATCAGTATTCAGATTCAAATTCCATCCCTGCCTCTTACAGCTTCTTTTACCTTGAACAAGTCACTTAATTTCCAGAAGATTGTTTTTCTCATCTGTAAAAGGAAATAGTTGGAATTAGGTGAGTGCTGAGATGCTTTCCCATTAGAAATGTGATTTATAGCATTTCTATGAATATTTATTTCAAAATTTCTCATCTAATTTAATTTTTAAGAAACATGTATTAAGTAATTACTTTGTAGAGAACATTTTGCTAGAGGCGAGCACGATTACAAGTTTAGGAAAAATATAGTCCTTCACTCATGTAATTTTCAGTCTAGTAGGCATGTATGACAGATTATGATTAAGGAAAAAGTAAAAACTCCTAATTAGTATATCTCCATTCCTCTAGTGTCCCAGCTCACCAAATTACCTTTTTCATGGATACTCTTTACCTGGTTGGTTTTCAGTTTTTTACTGATTCTTATTCTTCCTATCTGAACAATTCTCTCAAGTCTATCTTACTGTATTTCCTCCTAACTATAAATGTCCCCCTTGAATCTTTATTGAGTCCTTCTTTCCTTGACGAAAGCATCAGCTTCCATGGCTTCCATTATTATATCAATCTATTAAATACCTACTAATGCCTCCATAGGAAAAAAATCATTTTCATTCCCAAAGTTGCTTACAGACAATTGAGGGAGAGAATGTATATGTTTAATACATTCTAATAGTGATATTTGTGTTTTTAATGTAATGTGGGGTAGAATGTGAAGAGCTGATAAACAGTTCAACCAATTTTATTCTCTTGGTGGTCCCAACTATCACGTAGGCTGGATATATTACCAACAATCTCTTCAGATATAATTTTGCTCTCTACTCACAACACTGGAATGTCTTACTAATGGGAAGAGTTTCCTTAAAACTAAAAGAGAAATTGCGGGCTGAGCAACCGCCCTACCCCCACCCCCTCCACACACAAGATCTAGAGCTCTGAAGCCAGCTAAAAAGAAATAGAGCAAGTTTGGGGCACCCATCGAGTCATTGGCAGCTCTGGGCCTGTTCCTGAGAGCAGCAAGATTTAGGACCCCAGTAAGCCAAAGAACGCAAGCGAAATCTGAGCGCCGGAGCAGAGAGTGGACGCTGGACGCAGAACGCAGGCTGAGAGCACAGGCACGGGCAGAGGCGTGGGTGGAGGCAGACACAGCCAGGAACTAAAGCTCTGAAAACCTGAGTGGGGAACCAGTGCAGACGGGTATATGACTGTGGAAGCAGCGCCCTGAGACTTGTAAAGGAACCTCCTGCAGAGGATCAAGTAAGGGGGTCCACCAGGGGGCTTGACCTTGGAAAAAAACAGAACTCAGACCTCAGGACCCAATAGACCGCGGACAGACACTGAGCCCAAGGATAAACCTGAGAAGCTGCTGGGCTAATGATGGCTACCCAGACTCAGGAAACTCAGAAGAGAAAGAATAACAACAAGAAAAAGAAGCCTTTAACACTCGACAACTTTTACACAGAGAAAATCCAGACAACCGAGCAAACAGAGGAGGAGAACAAACAAGCATCCGGACCCTCCTCAAATAAGGAAAACTCCTTACAAGCTATGGAAGAGTTCAAAACTGAGATTTTGAGGAAAATGGAAGAGATATGGCAAGAAAAATAACTGTTTAAAAGGTAAAATCTTGCAATTGAACACCAGAAATGACCAGATTGAAAAGGAGTACCAGAAGATTATGGCCGAAAACCGAAAGATTATAGCCGAAAATCAATCCCTCAAGGCTAGAATTAAGCAATTGGAAGCTAATGATCTCTCAAGACAACA
>NW_025373311.1:0-4587 GCF_016433145.1 Gracilinanus agilis
TCCTTCCTTCCTTCCTTCCTTCCTTCCTTCCTTCCTTCCTTCCTTCCTTCCTTCTTTCCTTCCTTCCTTCTTTCCTTCCTTCCTTCTTTCCTTCCTTCCTTCCTCCCCCCCCCTCCTGTCTTAGAAGCAAAAATAAGTATCAGTTCCAACACAGAGAGGAAAGGGCTAGGCAACTGAATTGAAGTGACTTGTGTAGGGTCACATAGCTAGGAAACATCTGAACCCAGAACCTCCCATCTCTAGGCCTAGCTCTCTATCCACCCAGCCACCTAGCTGCTCTTCTTGAGTTGCATGTTAAAGGAGGAAATATGGGAGTAGATTCCAGACATGAGAGATGGCCCGTGCAAAGGCATGGTGACAGTTGAGTAAGCAAGAGAGAGAATGTCAGTTTGGCCATATTGTAGAGTGCCAGAGTGGAAGTAATGTGTAATGGGGCTCAAATATAGCTTTGGGGCAGGCTGTGCAGGCCAGATGATATTTTGCTTTGGAGGTAACAGAGAGCCACTATACCTGGCTGAGGAGGAAAGTCACATGCGCCGACAGGCACTTAGGTAATACTGCTTGGTCAACAGGTTTTAGAAAGGACTGAAGTTATGAGACACTGGAGGTTGGAGACCAATTAGGAGGCTGTTGCAATAAACAAGACTGGAGATGATAGGGACCTGAATGAACTTGAAGGTCTTATTGGCAAAGGTTTGACATCTGATTAGATACGTGGGGAGAGGATGAGTGAGGAGTCCAAATAGCACCAAGATCAGAAGAATAGAGAAACAATATTAAAAAGACAAAAGACTTCAAAGGATTAAGAACTCCAAACGATATAATGTTCAGACATGATTCTAGAGGGCTATCAATGAGTCATGCAACCCCATCTCCTGACAAAATGATGGATTCAAAACATAAAATGAGACATATGCGTGTGGACAAGACCAATGTGGAAATTTGTTTTGTTTGACTACGTACATTTGTTACAATGGTTTTTCTTTTTCTTTTTCTTTTTTCCCCAAGAGAGGCTAGAGATGGAAGAAAGGAAAAAAAAGAGTGGTTTGTTGATTGAAAAAAGTAAAATAAATGTAACATTAAAAAGTTTAAAGAGAGAAAGAATGCAGGTATCTATTGTTGGGTCATTTTCATCATATCCAGCTCTTCATGACATCATTTGGAGTTTTCTTGGCAAAGACACTGGCATGGTTTGCCATTTTCTTTTCAAGCTCATTTTACAGATAAGGGAACTGAGGCCAACAGGGTTAAATGATTTGCCCAAGGGCACACAGCTAGTGTCTGAGACCAAGTTTGACCTTGGGAAGATGACCCTTGCTAATTCTAAGCCCAGCGCTCTACTGCACAAAAACAAAACAAAACAAAAACCATGTAATTTGGGGAAATGGAACACTAACAACCAGAAGGACCAGGTTTTATGTATACAAGACCCTTGAGTTGCTCTTTGAAAGGAGCTGGGAATTTTAAGAGGGAAAAGGGAGAGTATTCTAGGATTATAGAAATGGGGGTGGGGATGGCCTGGCCCTAGGGAGAATAATAGTTGTACCACCTACCTCAGTGTTGTTATGAGCAATTTCTTTATATTTTTAAAATAAAACTATTTTTTCAGTTACTTACAGAAATAATTTTTTAGCAATTGTTTTCTGACCGTTTGCCATGCAAACTAGTTTTGAGAAATTTCCCTGTTTATTAAAGATCTACTCTGTGTCAGTCACAGTAGAAGTTGCTGGAAACTTTGGTGGAAACCTTCGAGCACTTTCTCTAAATGTGAGTTCTCACTGAGTTATATTTCTTTCAAAGGACAAAGCTAATTTTGTGTCTATTGATATCAGCAATATGTGTTGAGCCTGTGCTCTGGACACGGCAATGTGTCCAGTAGTGTATGACAAATTGATTATGTTGAGATTTAGATCTGAGACCCGAGTGGGCATCTGGACGCACTCTCTCATTTTCTACTATCCCTGAGAGGTGAATTTGCACGTCCATGGTCCTGCGAGGGTGGCAGTGGGATTTGAACCTCTATTTCCAAACCAACTTCTGTCTGGCATTCTTTCGACGACTTCCTTCTCCCTCACAGGAGACCTGATTCTTGGCAATACTCTCAACGGTCAAAGGTAGTCAAGATGGTGGTAATACATTGTAAAGATGGGAATGCGACTATAAAATGAAGGGGTAACAGAGGCTACTATGTGCCAGGTTAGATAAGGAAACATACTTTCTACTTTTCACCAACAAAATATCCATAGAGTGCTCTAGACTTGCCACAACTGGAAAGTTTACCTCCATCCTGTCTTGCCCTCGGTACTGTTCATCCTTCACTTTTGAAGAGGACCAATGACATCACCAGAGTAATGTCTTGACTTGTTTATGAATTGGATTTAAGTGAGGCAGAGCTACACAAAGGCGTTGGCCTTACTTTGTCTTCCAGAGTCATCAAAATCCAGTGGCAGGACAAAAGTCAGGATGACTGGTGATGGCCAGGGAGCCAGTCAATGACCTTGGCATCTTTGAAGTCTGATCAAGCTCTAAGCACTCTTTGGTGAGTGATTCAGCTGCTTTCCTAGCTGTTGAAATAAGTTTGGGAGGGAAGATTCAGAAAGGGAGTAGGAAAGACTCCATGCATGATTTGAACCCACGTAGCATCAATCGAAGGATGTTATGGTTAGAAAGTTGCGTCTTTGTTTTTGGGAAAATATTGCGGGGAGCTAGCTGGCTCAATGGATGGAGTGCCAGGTCTAGAGATGAGAGGATCTAGGCACAAATTCCTAGCTGTGTGACCCTGGGCAGATCACTTAACCCCTATTGCGTAGCCGCTACTCTTCAGCCTTTGACCAATCTAAGACAGAAGGAAAGAGGTTTTTGACGAAAAATCCCAAAACATTGTGCAATTTCTCAAATATAACCCAGCCCTTCTTCCTACTCTATCCTATCCCAGCTCTTTCCCCATCTGCAGTATCCAAGATACATGTGCTAAGCAAAATTATGGATTGTTTACTTCAAAGTATTTCATAATCTGCACAATGGGTGTTCTTCATCTCCTTGTTCTTCTCACCAACCCCAACCCCAGAGAGATGGGAATGTCTTACTCACCATCTATTTGCATTCCTTGTAAAAGGCAATCAAAGCCTGTTATGCACTACATATGAATGGAGTCTTCACCCAAAAACTGTTTACCAAAATGCAGAGAAAGCCACCCAATGGCCTTGATGAATGGCTCTAGTTCACTACTAATAACGAGCACTGATTCCTTTTAAGGATTTTAGTCACAGTAAATCCAGTGTCTAATAAATATTTGCTATATTAAAGGCTTAAGTGCCTACTGTTGACAGGCTATCACTGTTTAATGTCAGTCAGTCAAGTTTACATTTTTTTCGGAATGCAAACATTTATCTGAGCCGGAGAAAAATCAGGCAGGAAGGTTGTGAATTTGAGTGCCATGAGGCTGTGTAAGAGGGACGACACTGATCATCCTTGGATTTACACGGTTGTTCAAAGAGTGAACAAGGAGGAGCAGGCGAGACTCTAACATGGGAAAAGCCCAGGCTGAAGGATGCCAACTCCGAACTGGGAACCTAATGACTTGTCTATACATAGTTATTTGCCTGTCGTCTCCCCGGTTGGATTGTGAGCTCTTTGAGGATAAAGACTGGCTTCCAACTTTTTTTCATTGGATTCCCAGTATTTACCACTGTGCCTGGTGCCTGGTAGGTGCCTAATACTTGTTTGTTGGCTGACTCTTGCCATGGATTTTTGTTCATTTTCCAACAGCATTTTCCCTGATGGGTAAGATGGAGCTGAAATTCTCTTCCATCATTTGGCTAAAACGTTACAGAATCACAGGATTAAGCACAGGAGAGGACTTCAGCTATTACCTAGGCCAATGAACGGCTCCCCCTGGTTCTACAAAGAAGGGAAGTGAGGCAACATTTAATTTTGGACTCAGAGGATCTGGGTTTAAATCCCAGCACAATCATTTACAATTTGAGTAATTCTAGGTAAATCTCTTAACTCACTCTGGGCCTCAATTTCCTCCTCTTAATTATTTTCAAAAGTTTGGGTTTTTTTTTTTAAATCCCTACCTACTGTCTTGGAATCTGTAAAAAGTATTGGCTCCAAGGCAGAACAAAGGCTAGGCAATTGGAGTTAAGTGACTTGCCCAGGGTCCCACAGCTGGAGTGTCTGAGGCCATAGTTAAACCCAGGTCCTTCTGGCTCTATCCACTGAGTCACCTACCTGATTTCCTCCACTTATTAAGGGGATTCAGAGAAAATGACTTTTGTCTCTCACCTTTTTGCACACCCAGGCACTATACTTTTGCTTCATTTAAATCCCACCCCCATGCAAGCTAAGACATCATTCTCATAATGTTATTGGTCCTGTTGTCAGCAATGAAAGGTCCACATGGCATAATTTTTGAAAGCAATTGACCAGGAAAATAGATAATCTTCTGCTGAGGCAGAGAAAGGAGAAGAGATAAAGAAAACATGTGGATAGTTTATAGCTATTGATCATAAAATTTCTATATACATATATACACTATCTATAAAATATTTATATATTATAAAATAAAAGTATTCTATATATATC
>NW_025373312.1:0-7569 GCF_016433145.1 Gracilinanus agilis
ATATAGTATAAAACATGGTATGTATGTACATATATATATATATACTATATATATACATCTAGTTTATAAATAAAGCATAAAATACTGAGGTTGTATATATGTATATATAAAACTATATATCATTTGCCTCCAGAAATTCATTTATGTGATTAAGTCTTGATAAATTAGAGGTGATTGGAGATGGAAGGTGCTGGCATTGAGGGGGACCAGGAGAGACATTTTGCAGACGCAAGATTTGATCTGAGACTTGAAGGAAGCTGAGGAAGCCAGGTGGAAGAGAGGAGAAGGGAGAACATAGTGGGGAAACCACTGAATATTCATGGAATTGAGAGATAGAGTATTATGTGAGAGGAACAATAAGAACTGTGCCGTTAATGACACCCCAAGTAATGTCTTCAGAAAACTTCTGATCCCATGTTTAATGTCCCAACTCAACAAGAAAATGGATCCATTATTCCCATTAAAAACCAACAAATAAGCAAACAACTCAAAGGTGCTGGTATCTCATCCTCTCTCCTAAGCTCCACAAGGCAAATATTTTGAACTACACTTAATTGTTTTCCTTAAGATATTATTTTTCCATTTCAATGTTGTATGGAGAGTGGGATGGGGGATATTATAGGAATTATATAACCAGCCAGGAGAAATACACAAGTGCAGGACACTCATATGGGTGAAATATTTGGCACACCAAGAGACTTCTGTGAATGTAATATAAATGACTTACATGTCAGTTTCTTGCTCATCCTTTGTTTTCTGAGAGGACCAGTGATGTCCTGGTACATCAATGAATTATTTTTAAGTGAGTTTTTATTTGAAAAATTAATTAATTAATTAAGAATATTTCCCCATGAATACATGATTCATGTTCTTTCCCTCCCCTCCACCTACCCTAAGTGAGTTTCTTAAGTGCCTTGAGAGGCTACATGTTATTAGGGGGTGGGGTGGGTTTGGAATTAGGAGAGCCAAGTTTCAGATCCTGCCTCCGATGTGTCTTGGCTATATGAGTCTGTATAAGTTATCTAACCCTCTAAGGTTCAACTTCACGATAGAAAACACACTGGATTTAGTGTCACAGGACTTGGTAGCTGTGTGACCTCGGGAAGTTCTCCAGACCCTGATTTACTCATCTGTAAAATGAGGGGATTGGCCAGGGCAATCTCTAAGCTTCCTTTCAATGCTAAGACCATCACTCTATGGTCCCCATTTGTCGCATGGAGATAATATGCCTGTAATATACTTTGTAGGGTTCTGGTGGGGGTTAAAGAGACAATGTATAAAAATTGTTTTGTAAACCTTAAAGGACTGCATCTGAAAGGAAACATTTTGATAAAATGTTTTCTAGGAAAGAACTGGTTCTTTCTACTCCCAAGAGATAAACAAACAAATGAATGTACACAACCCTAATTCCTGACTTATTCTTTCCCCATCAGTGACAACTGAGTAGATATAGAGATGATTCAGAAACTAAGAAGACCTAGATTCAAATCTTACCTCTGTCACGTACTGGTTGTGCTGCTGGACAAATCTCTTAACTAATCAGAATTCTAGGCAATGGTCTAAAATTAGAAGTTGCCAATCTAAATAGGCAGAGGGTGTTTTATCTTTTGAAAAATAAGTCTTGTCTTGCCCCCATCCCTATTCTCTTCTCTTCCCCCACCACCATAATTTTTACTTTTATGATAAAAATATCATTTGAAGTTAAGGAAATCAGAAGACATTGGCTGAGCCCATTGCTAGAGATGCAAAGCCAACCTACTTGCCCTACTGGCACCTGACCCTCATCATTTCAGGCCAGGTGACCCTCTTAAAGCAAGACCTGCTGCCTGCCAAGAGGGCACTGGCACAGCCCAAAAGACCTGAATTTTTCTACTGAGTATTTCGGGCATCTCTCTTTGTGTGTATAAATGGTATGAACTGATTTTGTGGAATCACTGCAGCGAGTTGTAAATGATGTATGAAATGAAAAATTCCTGTCCAGTGCACAGAGAGAATATATACGGTCGTCTGCGATTGCAGCGGTGCTGGCCTATTTGTTTTAATATTTCCTCAGTCAGAGACTGCTTCTTTTTGGTAAGTCCCTACATCAAAATACTTGCCATCAATGTGCAAAAAGGATGCCATATTTTTTATGTTTAAGATGAATTTCCGTGTGTGACAGTATAATGGATATTGGAGGGGGTTTTGTTTTTATTTTTAATCCACAATATAATCAAGAGAGGAAGCTGAGAACCATATCTGAGAGGTTTCTCATCTTTGGTAAAACTGATAAAATAAATGCTTATGGGACACACAATGCCCTTGATGTTAACTGAGAGTTTTCTCTGGTGCCCATCAGAAGATGTGAAATGTTGTTTTTTTTTCCAAAAATGTTATTCCCAGGAGATTACAGGTTATTTATGAATTGATCTCCAGAGAAATCTGAGAGACTTCTGGCTCTTTTGATGTTTAGGGAGGATCACTGATCATTTCTGGAGGTACAATGATGCCCTTAACATGCTTCTCTCATCACATTATGAGGCTGAATACCTTATTCCTAAAGTATTCTTTTGTACCTAGATGTCCTAGCCACTTAAGTCCATGGCAACAGTTGGACTTGGGACATGATTTGGGCAAGCCTCTCTGGCCCTCAGTTTCCTCTTTTGTAAAAAGGAGGGTTTGAACAATGAATATTGCTCTCTAAATATTCTTATAGCTGTATGCTTGATCATCTATGATTGATATTTAAAATACACCAGAATAAGAGGGTGCAGAATAGTGTAGTGGATGCTTCTAGGATTTATTTTATTTGAACAACCAAAATAAGAGTTCAATTTCACTCAATAAGCATCCTTAGTTCCTATATATCAAGCACTGTGCTAGGCTCTGGGAATATAAAAACAAGAATGAAGACATCCCTGTTTGCAAAAGACATACATTCTACAGGAGGAACGATATGGACAGAGATAAACAGATTTTTTTAAATTTATGTATTTGTGTATACTTATACCCACATCTATCTATCTATCTATCTATCTATCTATCTATCTATCTATCCATCCATCCATCTATCTATCCATATCTATTCTCCTTCACTCTCTCTCAGAAGCTTCTTGCATTTGGGAGTTGTCTTTTACTCCTTTGTTATCACTAAGGTTTAGTATAGTATCTGGTACATACTAGATGCTTAATAAATGGATTGATTTCTCTAACTCGATCTCTATCTATATCTCTATCACTCTATCATAAGCCCCTTAAGATCAAGAACCATCTTTTCCTTCTTTTTGGATGCCTGGCACATAGTAGGCACCGAATAAATGTTTATTGATTGATACATCTATATCCATCTAAAATCACATCAGCAGTTGGGTTATAGGAACACTATGGACCCACTAAGTTACCCATTATTATTTTGGGGTCTGGCCACTTACATTCCTTATTATTGCTTCCTTTCTCAAGTCTTCCCCCATACTTTCAGGTAGTGGCAATTTTCTTCCCCCAGTATTTCTGTCTTGGAAATAAGCAGAAGGATGACACTGTTAAATGGGCCATTTAACTGAAGAATGGCATGTCAAACATTCTTTCTCTATATATGTAATGAGAGAGATGTATATAGGTTAATGTATGTATTTATAGAGATGAATATTACAGCTATTTTACAATATGTAAGACTAAATGCCACTGTTGTATTTTTAAGTAAGTCTAAACTTCCCTTAAAGGAAAGCTGAGAAAAGTAGTAATTTGGAACTAGTTGGCTTAACTTAAAAAGCTCCCCTGTGACATCTGAGTGTTTAGTGCAATTGCTTCTTAGACTTCCTCATTAAAATATTGACTACTCTTTTTCTTCAGTAAATGCTAATCCTGGCTCCCATGTACATGTATTTACATTTCACTGCAGGCAGCCTGCCAGGTTAGAAATAAAACCAATTTGTTAATATCACTATTTCCTTTGCAGAAATGAAAATATGCATTAAATTAAAGGTTGTTTAAAATAAGAAGAAACAGTTCCTTTTGATACCAACAATTTGTTTGTCTCCCCCCCCCTTCCCCTCTTGTTTTATGATGGCTCATCTTGATCTATTGATGTCTCCCCACCATTTTGACCCTGGACATCACCTTGAAGAGGTTTAAGGATCCTGTGTTCCAGATCCCCTAAAACCATAGCCCCCAAGGGACTGGTGGGCTCAAACACCACCAATCCTTCCTCCTCCCATCTTCTCCAGAGGCACACCCTTCACCTGGAGTTGCCTTCAGGCAAAGAACCTGAAGACTAGTATCTCAGCTGGTACCCATCTGTGGATACAAAACACTGTTTTTAAAAGGAACGTGAGCAAATATTGTTAATCCTAGTGGATAACATGCTGCTGCTTGGAAGCATTCTCCCCAGAAATCTGGGAAATCTCAGGCCTGCAAGAGGGTTTCCATTTGATTTATGATTCATAAGTGGATCAGTCTTATTAAAATCCACAGGAGCCCTTTGTTCATTTAGTTACTCAAAGGGCTGCCCATCATTCACTTCTAGACCACGGCTTTGCACAAGAGCATCCTTCTGGAGGCTGTAGCTGTTTGTTAAATAATCCCTCCATCGAAAGGAACTAATTATGCTTCCCAAAATGAAGGAGTATTAGTAACAGTAGAAGATTTTCTGCACATGGAGTTCTCCAAAGTTGCCCAGTTAGGTAACTTCTCAGTGAAAGAAAACACATAGTTAACCCCATTAAGGTACTTTGTATTTGCTTGGATAGGACCATTCACAATGCTGAACTTTTTGTTGATTAATTGATTATCTGTCTACATTTTAAAATAACACCTAATCAATAAGCCAATGTAAGGGAGTTGTTCATAAATACTGCTGCTTGGTTGATCAGAAGGGAGAAATTAGAGCTGGCTTATGAAAAGAAAGGAATTCATTTTGTTAGTATCCCATGATGTGCTCTGTATTTCATGATGATCCCCCCCCTACTGTTTTCTATCTTCAGAAAAGGCAGCAGTGTGGGTTGGAAGAGCATGTTGATTGTTCTCAGTTCCATGCTGGCCTCATTCCATTCCCATTGTGTGCGTGTGTGTGTGTGTGTGTGTGTGTGTGTGTGTGTGTGTGTGTATTTGGAATAGAGAAGGAAAGGTAAAATTGTATTATCTTGTACCTACCACTTTGCTTTGAAAACTTTCAAGGATCAGGGTTGTTGGTGGTTTTCTGGTGAGGTTCAGTAATGGATATCTAGACTATGAAGTCTCTTATTTACCATACCTCCTCTCTCTCTGCTTTTTAAATTTACTCTAGTATGCTATATTCTAGTCCAGTGATTCCCAAAGTGGGCGCTACCGCCCCCTGGTGGGTGCTTCAGTGATCCAGGAAAGCGGTGATGGCCACACTTTTTTTGTATTACATTCTATTCTGAGTTCAATAAATAATTTCATAATTTCCAGGGGGTGCTAAGTAATATTTTTCTGGAAAGGGGGCAAGTAGGCCAAAAAAGTTTGGGAACCGCTGGTCTAGTCTTACTACATCTTGGGAGTTTTCTTCAGTTATTGGCATCACATTTTAGAAAAAAATATCAATAAGCTAGAGAACACCTAACAGAAGGGAACCAAGATGGTGAAGAGCATGAAGGTCATGCCATATGGATGAAGGAACTAGAGAAGTTTAGTCTGGTGAAGAGAAGATTTGAGTGAGGAGGAGGTAGGTATCTGTCTTTAATTGCTGGAAGTATTTTCATATGGTAAAAAGAATAAACTTTCAATATGGCCCTTGAGAGCATCCGTATTTCTGGTAAATGACCCCAATCCATTCCCATCTCTCCTCTGCCATTGCTTCTGTACGTTAGCTAATACATTGCTTTTGCGACCAGCTCATCTTCCTAATCCAGCCAGAGTTGTGTTATCCATTCCTGAGAGTCCAGTGGCTCAACTGGTGTGCTCTTTGGTTCCTCACACTGGTCAGTGCCTTGATACTTCATAGAAGATGCATTTTTGCTAGGCCATATTGTACCATGAGGGAAATCACCTCATCCAGCTGGTAAGCAATTTATGCCCTGAAGCATGAAGATTTCATAGCCCTTGTAATTTTATCCTTGCTAGTGTCGCTGCAGGTGCTATTTTTATTCATATAAATATTTAATCTTCTATAAAACTTATTAAGCTGTTGGCCTCAATAATATCCTTTGGCAGAGAGTTCCCTAGGTTAAAGGGACATTGTGAAGTACAGTAGCTTAGCCCGAGATTACCATTTGGAATAAAAAGTTTAAAATGTGATTTGGGGAGATTTTTTTTAACTAATCAAACTCCAAACAGCATTGCCAGACTATGGAATTTGCCCTACCATAATCCCAACAGTTTCAGGAACACTGGGTGGGAGCTCAGTGGTTCAACAAGCAAAATGATTTGAAACTAAACTGAAAGTAATTAATACATTCACATTCTTTATAGCTAGTGAAGGGAAAATGACAGGTGATTTTTTTTAAATGCTCTTAAAATGCAGCCTTTCAGGTTAAGATCTTAGCTAGGGTTGCCATGTTCAGGCACATTCTTTCACCCTAACCTCTGTCCCAAGCTTCTTAATGGGTTGCCTTTCTTATCTTCTCAGGGTGGGTGAGACTTCTCAAGTGCTTTAGTTAGATGAGAAAACCTAATAGAAATACATGATGTCCTCTTCTTTCAATATCTGAAATGTAACTTTACAATAAAGGTCATGTAGGACTTTGTCCAGTTAACCTAGTGAATGCCCAGGCACCACAGATTTACAGTATAAAATTCTGATAGAAGCAGGTGCTTTAAAATGGGTGGTGCATAATTTGTATGATGGCCCTGGCCTTGCTATTCTTTTTGCTTATAGCCTTGGAGGTATTCATTCATTCATTCCTTTATTAATGTATTTATTCATTCATTTATTTGTTAAGAAATGTTTCTCTGTTTCACTGAGTTTGGATATGCAGCATCCTCTTACAGGGTTTCCAGAGGGGAAAGGGGAAAGGGAATAAGTATTTGCTAAGCATTTGCTTTGTCCTAGAACTAATTGCTTTATACATTTTATCTAATTTGATCCATACAACAATCCTGGAAGGTAGGTGCTATTATAATCCTTATTTTAAAAACTCAGGCAGACAGAGGTTAAATGACTTGCCCAGAGCCACATAGCTAGTAAGTATCTCGATGTTCTATAATTGTGCCAGCAGTTGAGACTTTTATCTATTCTATTTATCTGCCTCTTTCTTTTTTTCTATTTTTCTAGTCTCCAGGAACAACTTTTGTTCTGTTTTTCCCAGTCTGAAAATAATTGTCCTTGTCAGAGAAAACAGAAGCAAAATAAGAATTGAGTAGTATTACCTTCTTTCAATATCCTTTTTCATGGACACATTAGTCCTTTTCCCCAAACATTGCAACGATTCTTGTCCCTTTTTGGTTCTTAGCCTCAGATCATGTTAAACCTCGGTTCTCTTGTTACTTGGGTTATAAGATGATGATGATGATGATGATGATGATGATGATGATGAAGGAGGAGGAAGAGGAGGAGAAAGAAAAAGCAGGAGGAGGAAAAGGAAAAGGAAGAAAAGGAAGAGAAGGAGGAGGAGGAGGAGGAGAAGGAGGAGGAGG
>NW_025373313.1:0-5507 GCF_016433145.1 Gracilinanus agilis
GTCCTGAGTTGCTGGAAATAGGTGTATAAATATATTCTTATAAATATATATATATTAATTGATATATATACATGCACATGCACACATTTAAATGTGCATACACAGTTTTGTTTTCAAGGCTCATTGTTTGTCTAATCCAAAATAATGTTCCTTCACTGGAGGTGGCAGGACAGAAAAATACGTTGTCAAACCTAAGAGCTCCTAACTCCATTTAACAATAATGATAAGGAACTCCTGAAAGCCACTGTTAAAAAGCTGCAGTCACCTGTCCACACTGCTATGAGAAATATAAAGTGCAAAGATTTTCATTTCCCACCACCCACAATCCTGCCTCTGCTCACACACAGCTATCACTTCTGATAACCAGCAATATGTTGGGATTTGTTCAGTGTCATTACACTAAGTGATGTGGCTAGCTGTTTCACTGATTCTTTGGCAGGGCTCCCCCATGTGGCTAACCTACTTCTATCAGTTTTTCCACCTCCTCCCTGGTGCGAGTCTAGTCTCAGACTTGAGGATCCATAGATCATTCTACCAATCTACCTCAAATAAGTTTGTTTTATCTGTGTCCCTAGGAAAGGTGGCTTTCAGGGGAATGCCCTATGGATCAGTCTATGCCATCACCCATTTCCTAAGCCCAAGTCTGAGACTACTCCTTAGAACTCAGAGAGGAATAATTAACAACAAAAATAATCGCTCTGGGGGGGGGGGGCAGCTGGGTAGCTCAGTGGATTGAGAGTCAGGCCTAGAGACAGGAGGTCCTAGGTTCAAACCCGGCCTCAGCCACTTCCCAGCTGTGTGACCCTGGGCAAGTCACTTGACCCCCATTGCCCACCCTTACCACTCTTCCACCTATGAGACAATGCACCGAAGTACAAGGGTTAAAAAAAATAAATAAAAAATAATCGCTCTCAGCTAACATTTATATAGCACTTAATCTGTGAATCACTAAGCTAAATGCTTTGCAAATATTTCATCTGATCCTTATAATGATCCTGAGAGGTAGGAAAAAAATAGAGGCAAACAGAAATTAAATGACTTTTCAGGGTCATGTAGCTGGTTAATCTCTGAGGCTATATTTAATTCTGGTCCTTCTGAATTCTGGTCCAGTGTTGTATGCCACCTAACTGCCCCATAGAGGACATTTCAGATATATTTGCTGAATTTCCAGATATAAAATACAAACCCTTTTTATATATTGTCAGTGATCATGAACTAATAGGGCTCCAGATTATGTTTTATATTTCTCTTGTAATCCACAGCAATGAATTACAAGATCAGCAAAGATCTCTTTGCTGAGATCTCAAAGGGTGCTCAGAAATTCTTATAGATTGAAAGACTCTCAAATACTTTTGTGAATTGAAATCTATCTGCCTGACACAGTATACCTCACGAATTCAGTCATTCATGTTAAGAATGGGCCCATGTATATAAGTTTTTAGACACATGGTAGAAACACTCTTGAACTGAAATATGAGTTGTAATAAGTCATCCAGTCATCTCTAGTAATGTCACATCAAACTCTTTACCTTTAGATCAGGGGTGACAGTCCATTTGGGCCTTCTATCCCTAGTTGCTAACAATGCATATAGTGGGCACCTAATAAATGTTTGCTAATTAAATCAGATTGAAATGTCTCTACCTTATGCTATAATACTTCCTGAAAGCACTCTGGGGATTCACAGCTTTTTCTGTAAACCAGTGAGTTTAGGTAAGGTGATCTCTAAGCTCCATTTCTGCTCTAATGCAGGATGACCACAGGTTGACACCAGATCCATGGTGCTGGATATTGGCAGTAGTTTTGTCCCTGAGCATGTCTGGAATCTCTCAATATGAGAAAGAGCGTGGGATGTTAATGCTTGTGTTAATGCCTCAAATTACCATAAACTCTATCTCTTTGCTATCATCAGCAGAGGCAGAGAACAATAAATTGTATCTACTTCTCAACCCAGGAGTTAACAGTATTGAAGAAAAATAGCTGAAGGGATTATACCTCCAGGCTGGTAGCCATTTCTATTCTATTTCCTGTTCCAAACAAACAGGCCAAAAAGACATGATACCATGTAATGATTTCTAATGCACCTTATAATACATCTTTTATAAAGGGAGGATTAAAATTATTGTGCCTTAGGGTGGAGAGTGAGCTCTATTGTGTGCTAATATCAGACTCCACGTAGGCAATGTAGCCCAGAAGGGACAGAGGTATTGAATGTATCAGGGACAAGATGTCCCCAATGATATTACATAAATTCTCTTTATTGGCATTACTATTTCAGAGAGACTCCTAGGAAAGGACAGGTTTTATTCCAATAGCAATGGGGAGCACAGAGCCCAGGCATGATTTTCTTAGAGAAACATGCCATATAGTCACCAGAGAGGGTGAGATATCAGCTCCAAGATCAAAGGAGAAAATAAGGGACATGGAGCTCTTGCTTCTCTCTTTCTGCTACACCCAAGCCCTGAGCAATTTGCTTATATCTTTAGTAGGGACTCCTTTACTAATTCCTTGCCCCTCTTCCTTCCATTAAAAAAAAAAAAGAAATTAGAAAGACAGAGCAAATTAAGTAGGGTTAGGCTTCTTTGGAATTGGATTCTTAGAGAATGAAGAAATAGGAAAATTTTTGAAGGGCAAGCTAAATGGTTCTCTGTGGTTGGGGGTGGAAGTATGTAGTAGTCATCCTGGCTTCTTTTCCACTGTTTGTTCAATACCTAATAATGAAATACCCTATTTGTATCCACAGAGAGATGGCTGAGAAGACTATGATGGATGCCCTGACTGAGTTGAGATGCCACTTTACGTGGGATTTGCTGAGAGTGGACAACATAGATTTGCCTGATTTAGAAAACAGAATCCAGGATGAAATTGAATTTCTGGACACAAAATTCAATTCAGCAATTTACAACACATTGGCTTATGTGAAGTATGTAAGAGGTCAAAGTGAGGAGGCTCTTGAAAGCTTGAGAAAAGCTGAAGAATTGATCTTGCAGCATCATGGTGACAAAGCAGAGATAAAAAGCTTTGTGACCTGGGGAAACTATGCTTGGATCCATTATCACATGGGTGAATTGCCCAAAGTTCAGTTTTATCTGGACAAGGTGGAAACAAGTTGTAAGAGGCTTTTAAGTCCCTTCCGCTATAAAGTGGAACTTCCAGAAATTGACTGTGAGAAAGGATGGGCATTGCTCAAGTTTGGAAAGGAGTATTATGAAGAAGCCAAAGTTTGTTTCCAAAAGGCCCTGGAATCGAAGCCTGATGACCCTGAATTTAACACTGGATTTGCAATCAGCGTGTTTCGTCTGGATTTACAAGAGGAATATGATCGTAATATTTCTCTAAAACCACTAAGAAAAGCAGTCAGACTCAACCCAGAAGATGCTTACCTTAAAGTTCTTCTTGCACTGAAGCTCCAGTCTTTTCATCAAGATGAGGAAGGAGAAAAATATCTAAAGGACGCCTTAATTAGCAAGACATCACAACCCTACATCCTTCGCTATGCAGCCAAATTTTACTGCAGAAAAGGGTATCCAGATGAAGCTATTGATCTCTTACAAGCTGCTCTGGAAAGAACTCCAACTTCCAATGTCCTGCATGATCAGATGGGATTTTGTTACGAGGCAAAAGTTAATCAAATCAAAAAGGCTACCAATTACAAGCCACGAGGCAGGGATAGACAAGATCTTGAGAGAGCAATTCAATTAGCTATATTTCATTTTAAAAAATCAATAGAGATTAGACCCACATTTGAGTTAAGTTATTTAAAATTGGGTGACATGTATGCAGAAGCAGGTGACTATGACAAGGCAAAAGAAAGCTACCTGGAAGTTCTGAATCTGAAAGAAATTCAAGATAAGACAAGGCAAGAAGTCTACTTTCACCTCGGCCGCTTCAATGAGTTTCATAAGAGATCTGAGGCTGATGCTCTCGCCCATTACTTGGAAGCTTTAAAAATAGGCAAAGGAAAATCATTGATGGGAAAACGCCTTCCAAATGCTGTGGAGAAATTAGCTAAAAAGCGTCTTCATCGAAACAAGTCAGATGTAGAGAGTTTGAGTCTCTTGGGGTTCATCCATAAGATGAAAGGAGAAACAGAAAAAGCCTTAGAGCTGTATGAGGCAGCCCTGGAATTGGGCTCCTTCCCCTCTGCCTCCTGGAACACCTCTCTTCCTTGAAGATACTGCCCAAGCACCAACTTCCAATTGAAGTCATTCCTAATGCCTTCAGCTGCTTGTGCTTTCTTTTCTCTCCAAACACCTTGCATTTATGGGGTTTATTTGGGTCTGTTCTGTTCATATTCATTTGGTATATTTTTTCATGTTGATTTGTCTATTAGCATGCAAACTCCTTGAGAATAAGGATTATTTCATTTGTTGGATTTGCATCCCAGATATCTAGTACAGCGTCTGGTACATACATAGTAGGCACATAATAAATGTCTGTCAAACTGACTGTTGACTGATTGATTAATGGATTAATTAGCTACTGGAAATAAAGGGTTCTATCAGCAGTGCCGTGATAGATTGTTTTCTCTTTAAAGCTTCCTTTTGTGAATTCAGCCCCAAGGTGTAATAACAGCCATTGCCTGCTTTAACTACTAACAAAACTGAAAGTCAATATTATATAACTGATAGAAAATGAGTGTGGAAGGCAGTAACACCAAATCCTCCTCCTGGCACCCACTGGTTGTATGATCCTGTCCAAATCATTTCACTTTTGGGGTGTCTAGGCCATTCTCTGAGATTAAATGTATCAGTGAAGATAATGTATTTATCTGTGTTGGTAGAGGAAGTTTTTTCATTTGGGAATCCCTAATATAAGTGAAATCATAGAACTAGTCTTTATGCAATAGAACTGCTTTCTATGAATACTTAATATTATTTACTATTGTTTAACTCAGCACCAGAGACATAGTGTTGTGAAAAGTGAGCTAGATTTAAGGAAATAAGAACTGGATTCAAATTCCACCATCGTGTTGTCATCTGAGAAAGAAGGCAAAGAACTAGATGATCTCTACAGACCCTTCTAGCTCTAAAGCTTTGTTTCTGTGATACTAATAAATTGATGGTATAAAGTTTATTGTTCATAATAAATGGCTGCTCAACCACCATTTGCATGTCATGTTTCTTTGCTCTACCTTCTGCCCTAGCCTTAATCACAGACCCAGAATTCCAAACTCCATCCCTGAAACCTGACTTGTGAGCCTTCACTTAATCTTGTCCTGACCTAGACCCTGCCCCAATTCCTGACCACCTCCATGCCTTGATTTTAAAATTCTCCCACCTCCATATACTTCTACCCCCTGCTTTCCAAGTCTAACTCTGAGAACAAGTCATCAAATCAACACCTTCATTTGAAGAAAGGATATGTCAGTGTATGGCCCTCTAACTCTACATCCCCATTCCCTCTGACTTCCTTGTCTAAAACTCTTCTCCCTGGCTTGTAGCCCAAGTATTTAGCACAGTACCAGCCATGTTATAAAATATGATAAGTATTTTATATAATATTATAT